>NW_015386655.1:148197-150752 GCF_001527695.2 Protobothrops mucrosquamatus | reverse complement strand
TATTTTTTTTTCTCTTTTTCACTTGCAATGCACATTGAAGCTGGATCTTAATCTCTGTCTCCCTTGCAGGCTGAATGATCTGCTTGTGCCTGGCCCTGCCTGATCCCAGGCAATTCCCCAGTGATCATGTGGTGGCCGCTCCTTCCCGTCACCATCATAGCTGGTGTCCTGCTCTCCTGGCCACCCCCTGTTTGGGGCACCCGTGTTGTCTTCACTGTCCCGGACATGGCCCTCACCCATTTGGCTGTGCACCATGAGACAGGGGAGGTCTACTTGGGTGCCGTCAACCGCATCTACAAGCTCTCAGCCAACCTGACCCAGCTACGGTCTCACACCACGGGGCCAGTGCCGGATGACCCCAGATGCTACCCTCCCCCAGGCGTCCGGCTCTGTGCCCACCGGCTGTCCCCTGCTGACAATGTCAACAAGCTGCTTCTGATTGACTATGCTGGCAACCGTCTCGTGGCTTGCGGCAGCGTTTGGCAGGGAGTGTGCCAGCTCTTGCGGCTGGACGACTTGGCCAAACTAGGGGAGCCTCACCAGCGCAAAGAGCACTACCTTTCAGGGGGGCGTGAACCAGACGCCATGGTTGGTGTGATTGTGGAGCAGCTGAGAGAGCCCAGCCAGTTCTTTGTGGGCACTTCAATCGGAGGGCGTTCGGAGTACTTCCCCACACTCTCCAGCCGCCGGCTTGCTCCTGATGCCACCAGTCCAGAGATGTTCAGCCTGGTATATCAGGATGAGTTTGTCTCTTCCCAAATCAAGGTTCCTTCTGACACTCTCTCGCTCTACCCTGCCTTTGACATCTACTACGTGTCTGCCTTTGTGTCTGGCGGTTTTGTGTACTTCCTCACTTTGCAGCTTGACACTGCTCAGACGCCTCTCGAGCCTGCTGGAGGTCCCGTTGGGCCTGGTGTGACGGGTGGGGAGCGCTTCTTTTCATCCAAGATTGTGCGCCTGTGTGCCAATGACACAGAGTTCTACTCTTACGTGGAGTTTCCTCTGGGCTGCTCCAAGGACGGGGTGGAATACCGTCTGGTGCAAGCGGCTCAGCTGGCCAAAGCCGGCAGACAATTGGCCCAGTCGCTGGGCATTGCAGAAGGGCAAGATGTGCTTTATGCCGCCTTCTCGCAAGGCCAGAAGAACAGAGCAGCACCACCCCGGGAGAGCCTGCTCTGCCTTTTCACGCTGGATGAAGTCAATCAGCGCATCCGTGAGCGTATCCAGTCATGCTACCGTGGTGAAGGGCGGCTCTCTCTACCGTGGCTTCTCAACAAAGAGTTGCCCTGCATCAACACGGTATTACACTATCGAGCAGTCTCTGCTTCCTCACTTCCTACCTAATAATTGCCCATTTCCATTCCTTTCTAAAATAAGAATCCCAGCCATCCTGACCTTTGGAAATTGCCTTTCTTTTTCTTTGCTCTCGGCTCTTATCTTATCCCATGACTGCAGCTTAAATCTGGGAACTTTTGTTCGGGCCCTTCTGGTTAATGACCTACTTTGATAACTGGGGCATAAGTATCTGAGTAATATACACAGAGATGGGGCTTGTTGGATAACGCTGTGTACCTAAGTTACTCATTCCCGTGTGATGTTGATCCTCATGTCCCCTTTTTTTGCGTCTTTCTAGCCCATGCAGATCAATGGCAATTTCTGTGGGTTGGTACTGAACCAACCCCTAGGAGGGCTGCAGGTCATCGAGGGACGCCCGTTGCTTCAGGAACAGACCGAGGGCATGGCCAGTGTTGCTGCTTATACCTATAGTGGCCATTCAGTCGTCTTCATTGGAACCCGTGCTGGCAACCTGAAGAAGGTCAGATGTTCTTCTTGGTGCCTGGGAAAGGGTTTGGGGTAGAACCTGGAAAGAATCAGTGGGAGGATGAAGATGATGACTAAGGGCTGAGTGCATACAAATGTTCGAGGGCGTTCATTTCCCCAGTATTTCTACTTACCTCCCAGTAGAACTAAAGAAACTTTTGTTTGTCCCCAGTTGGTGACATGGCTGTGTCTCAGTATACATCATCACCATCTGTGCTCTGAGCGAAAGATGAGTAAAGAAGCTTAGCAGCAGTGAAGCCCTATCTGCAAAACCATTTATTTAAGAGCTTTGTTTAGAATGGGCTGAAAATATGAGTAATGGTGGGGTGGGCTGAGTAATATTATTTTCTTTAAGGGAGCAATTGGATCAAACTTTATTTTCCTGCTACATGTCAGCATATGTCTTTTTCCTCCTCTCTCTTATAATCCTCCCAAAAAGCTTCATAGGTGACGCAATGACAGGGCACACACTTTGCATACAGAAGGTAAAAGTAAAGGTAAAGGTAAAGGAGTCCCTGCAGATTTTACTCCACTAGTCATTGCCAAAATTATAGCGGGCAGTGCTCATCTCTGTTTCAAGGCCATTGAAAGCGATTGTGCAAAGACATTTCTGTGGTCATGTGGCCAGCATGATGTCACAGAGTGTTGTTTCCTCCCCACCAAAGTGATACCTATTTATCTATGCACATTTGCATGCTTTCACACTACTAGGTTGGCAGGAGCTGGGGTAAGGA
>NW_015386655.1:109550-146718 GCF_001527695.2 Protobothrops mucrosquamatus | reverse complement strand
CCCTTCTTTTTATTATCATGGTTCTTCTGCCCACTTTCTGTTTTGTGGGTTGGTCAAGAAATGCCTAGAGTATACTGTATATTATTTTATGCCTGGAACTATATACTTAGGAATTGGACCGTGCCCACTGGAAGCCAGGTAGCATACAGGCTGCCCTATATTCTCCCCACTGAACTTGTAGGTGGAAAGGGCCATGGAACAGCTGAGTAAGCACAGATAGTTTCTGCTATTTCCTCCTCCCCTGACACTCTTGCAGAAGCCCCAACAGCTCCAGTCTCAGAAGGTTCCAGAGGAACATTTGGAGTGGCACGCTTGCTCTCAGGCCTTTTCCTGTCTGCTTGCTGCAAGCAAGAGAGGAGTCGTGGTGGTTACTAGCATCCCCCTCCCAGCTGCCATTAGTTACCACTCTGCACAGTGTTGTGCCCAACAGACTTGTCACATTAAATATTAACTGGGCAGCAAAGAAGTCGGCACTCCCCTCCCCTGTCTATCTGGGCAACGGGAGAGATTGGGAGGGAAGATAAGCAGAGCTGAGCGGGAGATGAATGGTGTGTGCTGCACAAGAGCTGGAAAAGGGGTGTGAAGTCCAGACATTGGGCTGGCAGAGGCTGAAGCGGAGGATCATGGATACAGTTGGCAGAAGGTTCAGACTAAGAGGTAAATGAAATGGAGAACATCTCTTTGGTTTTGAACCTGAAGCTAACTGCGGCAGTCTGGAAGTTCTGCCAAAGCATTCCAGGTTGGCCACAGCACCTCCCCTCCCTCAGCTGCTGCCAATTATGTCTCAAGAGACATGGCCCACTGCTCCTGATCTGCCCCTGCTCCTGATCTCCTCGGCAGGCCCTCCTTTCTCCCTCCCTCCTCTGCTGCTCTTCAAGCCTGTTCTTTCCTGAAGTGGTCTCAGCAACCAGAGACCACACCCCAGCATGGCACATCCCACTGGATTTCGCCCATCTCCATCTCCTCTGTGTCCTGTCTCTGCTCAGTCATGGCCAGCCCAATATCTGTACACATCCTCAGGCTTGGATTTTTTTTCACAGAACTCTTCCCAGACCAAGCACATCTTGGTCAGCCTCCAGATCGTAACTCTCATTACATTTCATTTCATTTATGGCACCTGATCCCTCAGAAACTTGCCGACAAACTGTTCTCGCACCGTCCCTAATTCAGGCCTTGCAGAGTTAAAATGCAATTTCCTTCTCCCAGAATCATATTGCCCTGAACTCAGCATTTTCTAACCCGATTTTACAGCTTTTGAAGTGTGCATGCATGAGGCGGAGAGAGGGGATGGGAAGGAAGTACAGAATAGAATAACCTTTTGGAAGAAGAGAGAGACTGATGTGTTGGATGTTGGATGCTACCGAGGAGGAAATAGGAAGGTGAGCTAAAACTGGTGCAGAAATTATCCAACAGTTTTCATAGTCAGGATTCAACATGCACCCAAGTCTTGGATTTCCAAAGCTCCTTTTGGATGACAGATTCCACCACTAAAGCATACGAACCTATTTAGTGCCTATTAACATGAGCAGATGCATTTCCCTATCATTACAGTTCAGTTGTTTGCAGTCAAAGGCGTCTTAGAAAGCTCTTCAACCTAATCAGATCAGCTTATCGTAAGGCAAATAGGAACTCCAGAATCTCTCATTATAAAAATTAAATGCTGGCTTAGATGGGTATGTGTCTGGTTTTTTATATATATATATATATATATAGCTTCTTTGTCAGCCCAGATTTTAACAATTAATCTCTTAGCTTTTCATTCTGCTCAAATTGATCTCTAAGGAGGAGGAGCAAGGTGAATTTTTTTTGGCTTCTTGACTGAACTGGTTTGTGGGGGGGGGGGAAGCAACCCAATTCCTATCCAATTTTCTCTTCTACCCCCATCATCCCAGCTGTGGATTCAGTTTTGAAAGTGGGGAGGGGGGGAGGGAGAGTTCCCCTGGAGGCTGTGGCATCTGGTCACATGGAATTAAGTTACAGTTTGCTTATATGTGTATTGGGGGTGGAGGAGAAATGCTGTTTAAACTTTTGAACCTCTAGCAGGGACCATGAGGGGAGGTCATGACCCCCTTCTGTTCCTCATGCAAATGGTAGAGATTCAATTAGGATGGCAGGAGGCCGGGTGGTAGCCTGCCCGTGTGTGTCTTTGCCATTCCCAGAGCTCCCTCAGTTGTCTTCAGTACACTAATTGCCTTGTTGCTGTCTAGCCTGGAGCCTTATGCTGGAGGTGACCTGCCTGTTCCCTCAATCCGATCTGAAAAGGACCATTATCCTACTCCTTGGGATGGGGACAGGGGGAGCTGAATCCAAATTCACCAGCTCCATAACTGTACTGACCCAGGGGTCTTGTCCTTATGTGTGTGGGAGGCTCAATGGAGCTTTGTTGGTCAGGATGAAAGACCCTTTGAGCTTTCTCTTCCAGGCTAGTATGTGTCTCCTTCCCTTTGTGACTACGGTTACCTTCAAATGCAGAAGAGGCAGATATGTCTACTTTCCACCTTAGTTGATGGAGATACCATGCCATGTAGGATCAGTGTAGAAAGGGGAGCTACTTCCTCTTTAAGGGGAGCTACTTTCTCCCCAGACTTGCTTGTATTGACTTACCTGAAAAGGTTATGGACAAATACTGAAGTTCTATCAAAATGGACTCCTAGCCTAGAGTGCCACTTCCTGCAACTGCAAGGAGAAAGGAATGCAACATTAAGAAAGAACCAGGCAGAATTGCATAACACGTTAATATACTAAATTAAAAGTACAGATGCCAATTTGGAAATACGTAATGTGGAAGCGGAAGCCTATTACATTTTCGCCTGATATCCAAAAGCTGACTTCAGGTGGACAACTTCAAGTTCCCACCCTGTATTCTTTCTCTTTAAATTTAATTTGCACAGGACAGCCCTTCAAAAACTGAACTGCCCTGGGTAAAGTAGAATAATATAGATACTCCAAACCTGGGCTAAGGGGACTGAATTCTTAGTTTCCTTCAGTGTTCCCTTCCCCCATTGTCTGTGGTTAATTTTGGGGAGTTGGCCTACACATCAGGAATCGCAACTTCTTTCTCATCTAGCCTTAGTCAACCTAGTGCCCTCTATACATGTTGAGGTTTGCCTGTCTTCAGCACTGGCGTTGCCTCTTGGGTGGCTGAGAGGTCTGTTGTGCTCCCTACACCTCTGAAGAGCTGAAGATTCTTTTTTTTTTTAATAGAACAAGGCTCCTCTCCTCCCCTCCCCTCTCCCCTCTTCCCCACTATGAACGCTGGACTTTTTTTGATGCCAAAGAAGCATATAATTTATACTGCCTTAATTTATTGGGAAGCTTTTTTTTACTGTTTAAGCCTTTCCCAGTTAAATTACTCTTTTGCTTTGTTGGAAGTGGTACTCTCCAGATGTCTTGGGATACAGCCGATTGGAGCTATTATTCAACACATCTGCAACATCACATTGTGGAAGGCTTTATTAACGTCCATCAAGTTTTATTCCCATTTATCAGGAGCTGGATCTGTGCATTTGATGTGTGTGTTAGGCACATCTGGGCACACAGCGCCAGAGAATAGCTACTCTTCCCTCCAGTTATAATAGTTTCTCCAGCTCATCAACATGTCTGAATCGGATTAAGTTGCAGCTGTTCTGTAATATACGAAACCTTGGCTCTACTGCATGACTGCACTTTTTTTATTAAGTTTGAGAGAAAGGAAGCTATTATGTTCCATTTGCTAACACCCTGGTTCAGAAGACATTCCAGGCCTGGCTGTTTATTAGGGTTGGTCAGTCCTTTAGATTCAAAGGGAGAAACGTGATTCAGAGTACATGACAGACAACATTGTTTAGAATGTCTTAAACCAAATGGCTATTTTCCCAGGATTGTTTGACAGTTGTGGAGGTAGGAGCCCAGAAAAAGATGTAGTTGCTTTAAGGTATATCCAATAGGTACTCCATACAAACTACATATGCCCACAATCAAATTTCTCCCTACAAATCTGGAATTTCTATAGTTGTACTATTGACACACATTTTAAAAGAATATAAACAAAAACAGACAAATAAAGAGATAAAACACATCACCATAAAATTTTATGAGTAACTCTCCAAGCAGATTCCAAAGCTATGATTTTTTTTGGGGTTTTATAGTTGAGGTGGTAACCAACTGCAGCCAAGTTATCCTTGGTTCCTCTAAGCACTCTGTGTTTTCAGTGCAACTTTGAATGGAAATAAACCTACACAAAAGTTCTTAGGGGCAAATGAATTAACAATCTTGAAGTAGCACAATGCTCAATTTTTTGTATATTGAATCTAATCATAAGGATAAAATTATCTGTGTATTTCCAAGCTTGTCAGTTTCATATGTGTCAGTTCTTTCCTAAAAAATTATGCAAATTAGGAGTGTATAAAATGCATTCTGATGGTAGGTACTTTCTCTAATAACTTGCCCTTTAACAACACATGGGGCTTTGTTTAGAAGGCATTGCAAAATTTGGAGATGCTTTCATCTTGATGGCTATTCCGATCCATTTGTAGTCCAGCTGATTTTATTAAAAATACAGGTAGTCCTCAACTTATGACCACAATTGACCCCAAAATTTCTGTTGCTAAGTGAGACAATTGTTAAGTGAGTTTTGCCCCACCTTTCTTGCCACAGTTGTTAAGTGAATTGCTGCAGTTGTTAAATTAGTAACATGGTTGTTCAGTGAATCTAGCTACCCCATTGACTTTGCTTGTCAGAAGGTCGCAAAAAGCGATCACATGGCCCCGGGACACCGCAACCGTCATAAATATGATCCAGTTGCCACCTGAATTTTGATCACGTGACCGTGGGCATGCTGCAACAGTCGTAAGTGTGAAAAACGTTTTTCAGTCACTAAACAAACTGTTGTAAGTTGAGGACTACCTGTATAACTTTACTGCCATCCAAGGTTAAGGCAAAATTCTGAAATTGTACATGGGGAAGTTGGACAGATTAAGGAAGGATGGAAAGTCCTGAGGATTGAGCAACTGAGCCTGCTGTTAGCGGACAAATGAGTATAATGTGCTGCACTGATAAAGCACTTCTGCATAGTGTAATTTAGGAAGATGAGTGGGATGGGAAATCAAATAATGATCATTAGTGCGAGAATAAGGTATCACAAGGACAAAAGTGGTTCTCACAGCTATTTTATGCAATATAGGAGGAGACAGTAGCTGCGAGAGAATCCTCTCATTCCTCCACTGTTTCCGATTTCCCTTTGTAGGGCTAGATAAAAAGCAAGATATTTTGCTTTATAATGTATTACCGAGCTTTAAAAATATTATTTGGTGAAATGAGGCACTCCCTTACTGAACCCAAAATAAAATCAGATAACTAAGAAATAAAAAAGCTAAAATTGGAGTCTATTAAGGCCCATGAATGGTTCCAGGAGCTTGAAAGAAGAGTATTGGGTTGCCAGATGGTATCTGAGCCCTCAGCTTCCTGAGACAGCCAGTGTAATGTAGTGATTAAGGTGCCAGGCTAGAAACAAGGAGATTGTAAGTTCTAGTCCTACTTTGAGCATAAAGCCGTCTGGGTGACCTCGGACCAGTCCCTCTTTCTCAGCCCTAGGAAGCAAGCAATTACAAACTGTCTCTGAAAAACATTTGCGAGAAAATGCATGGATTGTCCACACAATTTGCAAGAGTCAAGACTGGCTTGAAGGCACAAAAAGAAAATAAAAAGATGACTGCTTCCTGGAGTCCCACTGTCACATTTCTGGGGCCATTTTGAAAAATATCTGCTAAGCTCCATCTGAATTCTATGCAAGACGGAAAGAGGCTTTTGGAAATCTGCCAACTTTTGCATGCATTCAGCTTCCCCTTTGTGATGTATAGCTAGTAACTGGAAGATAACATTTTAAAAAAACAACAACAATGGTGTAAACCTGAACTAACCTGTGTTTTTTCCCTAGCTCTGGTTTTAAACAATTAAACAGCCCTTTGTCATGGGCTACCGTTTGACAGGAAATGTGTGAAGAATGGATGGGGCCCCACTGCTGGATTTCTGAAAATACTGGGATATTATACTTCAATGTCAGAAATCAATCTTTTGAATCTTTTGAATTTATCAGTAACTGTACTAGAAATTCAGATGTTGCAAGCCTTGGAAAGAATTGATGTTTAATAAAAAAAAGCAGCCTGTTTTTCACTTGCTGTGGAGTTACTTCCTCTCCAGAAATGGCACAATGTAAAAAAACACGGGAGTATTAATCACCCGCTGTTTTCACACAGAAGTCACTTTGGTTGACTTCTGCAATTCCGTTGGTATCTAAATGTTTTGCTTATTTTTAATTTGCCAAGCCAAGCAGCATGCAAAGAGCAAGACTGCTGGACTGAATTAAATCGCACTAAAACAAACCAGTTAGAGAGATAATTTCACTCAGTGCCTGTCACTTCTTCTCCTGCTCCTCCCTTGTGCAATCATGCTGTTTCCCAAATGGTTAAAAAATACCATGGTGGGACTCTTAGAATAGCAATTTCAGCTTTAAGTGTCTTGCCCTTCCTCAAGATTGCTTTTCATCACCTCATCATGCCAACCCAAATGTGGAGCCTCACTTTTTCCAATTGTTCATCTGCTATTTATCAACAGCCTCCTTCCTTATGAATGCCACATGTTGTAGGGATGATTCAGACACCTGTCAGTTCAGCTTCCATAGGATCAGAGTTCAACCCCCCCTCAAAAAAAGAAAAGAAAAAGCAAATTTGTCATGATAATATGTATAGTTCATTAAATAAAAATAAATAAAAGCAACGTTCATTTATTTAAATAATCAAAAGTCAATAAAACTATGTTTAAAAATTGCAGATTGGTTAGCTCACATAAGCTCAATATATTTTAGAGTGATTATAAAGACAAATGCTATCCTGTTTTTATGAGCAGTAAGGGTTGAGATTAGGGCTTCCAATTGCATTGATGATTCATGCAACCCTTGAATTAGGAGGAGCACACAAATGGACAACTTTAACTTTTTTAAAAAAGTGTAGTGGCAGATGATGACAATCTTGGCTGCTTGCATGTTTTTCAAATGGGAAAGCTGTTAAATGCACATGATCGTTATAACTCATGCAGCAAAAAAAGTGGAGTGTACTTTGTGATCTTGTACAACAGGCCATATAAAAAAGCTTGGAGATAACTAGATTGCCAAGGAGTGTGTCATACACATTTTAACTTGGATTTGTAACTTATACAGTATATTGAAATGTTCTGTGTTTGTGACAACTTTGTGAGGTAAATGAGCCGTGGTGGTGCAGTGGTTAGAATGCAGTACTGCAGGCTATTTCTGCTGCCTGCCGGCTGCCTGCAGTTCAGCAGTTCAATCCTTACCAGGCTCAAGGTTGACTCAGCCTTCCATCCTTCCGAGGTCAGTAAAATGCGGACCCAAATTGTTGAGGGCAATATGGTCTGTAAACCAGTTAGAGAGGGTTGTAAAGCACTAGGAAGCGGTATATAAGTCTAATTGCTATTGCTAAATCATTGTTCTCATTTTAAGATGTATAAAAATATAAGATTGTGGAATCTGTTTGTAAAATGCAATTGAACAAAATGCAAAGTAAGCTGCTTTAGGTTTTACGTTTTATCCATTGGATCTGTTTTTCCTATATCGCATACATAGAGAAACTACGACCTTCCAGAAGTTGTCAGAAATCATCAAAATTGTAAAATTATAAGTCATGCTGATGGGCTAATGGAATTTGGGAGTTCAAAAACACCCCAGGTATATGTTTGTTAAATTGGCCCTTTAAAATATTTATACTGACATAGTACCCCCCTCCCCCCAAAATTTATTTTCTCTACTCCCTCCCCTCAGATACTGGATTTTTCTTGAGGAATGCCCCTGACTCATTCTTTTCTCAGAGGTCTAGACTATATTGTTTTCCATTTGTAATCCTGTACTTTGCCAATATTTCACCTTTTTTTCTTTCTTGCCAAGAAGACGTTAGAAAGAAAAAGACAAATTTTATCTTTTGACGTGGCTTTAGGAGCCATCTGTCAAGAGACCCTCTATTTCTGGTAAGGATTGGGGGGAACCCTATCCTGCTCTTCATCCTTTCAATTCTGAGAGGGGAAAAGAGTTGCTTTTGTCATTATACCCTACAGGTTCGTGTGGACAATCCAGATGAGGCCCATCTTTATGAGTCTGTGCCAGTGATGCCTGGAGAGCCTGTGCTGCGTGACATGGTCCTGAGTCCTGACCAGCGCTACCTCTATTTGCTCAGCCAGAGACAGGTCAGCCTAAGGGAGATGGGATAGGCAGCAGCTTCTGTTGTACCTTAGCTAGGAAGGAGAAAAATAAGCCACTGGTGGGAACTTGGTTGAAGACAGGTCATCTTGAGGAAAGTCTATCTATGTGGTCACTAAGAATAGACCTAACTTGATGGCACTTAATCAGGAACTTTGACTCTCCGTGTATTCAGTATTGGAATTTCAGCTCCCATCAAACTCAACCAGTGTAGCATCTGGCAGGGAGAGGGAATTGTAGTTCAGACCAACTAGTGACAACTGGCTTACCTGTTCTGGGGGAGAGGGCTGCTTCAATGAAAAAGTTCATTGATTGATTGACTGATTGATTGCTGGCTGGCTGCCAGGTTTTATTCCAGGAGCAGAAGACAGAGAAGGCTTGCAAATAAATAGTTTTCTTTAGAGAGATTCCTGAATGCCTTTTTGCATGGAAAGCAGGTTTTAAATCCTACCACTAATGATGTTGTCTAATAATAATATTATCAATACTATTGTTAGACAACATCATTAGTGGTAGGATTTCTGCTCTACCTTTCCATGCCGAAAAGACATTCAGGATATCTATTTATGTGTTTTAGATATAGATATAATTGCATTTTTAGAAAATCCATATCTATGTAAATAATGGCATTTTTAAAATTATTTATTGCTCCCGGCCCTTTTAAACTTTTTTCTCTTTCAGCAGATTTATATCTACCTTAGAAGAGTTAAAGCTTCATTTCAGTACCTTTTTTATTTTTTAATAGCTGCATTGCAATCCAAATGAGTTTAAGCTTTAGGGAAGTGTATGCTTTACATCAGCAATAGAAACTGGGGCAAGATAACTATGCATACATTTCAATATGTTTAAAATGTGAAAATGAAGAGTGACTGTGAAGATTATTTCATTTTTCTAAGTGGAGTGGGAAAATCCTTTCCACACTGCTATGGCCAATTAAGGTCAGGAGCATAAGATAAGGTGCCCTGGGCAGGACTGGTACACCAATGAGATCTCTTCTCAATAGACAAGATTCCTATAAATGTAAGGAGTGAGGGATGCCGTGAAAGTTGTATTTTCTTTACTGTGAACAAATTATTCAAAGAGCAAAATGCAAAGAATGTATAAAATGCAGATGCTGCATTTGAAGAAAGAAGGTTGAGGAAGACTAGCAAATGTGAGACCAAAGGCTACTGGGTTGATATGTATTTGCGATCTGTTTTCCTAGGATAAACAGATCTAAGCTGTAAAAATCTGGATAATGGCAGCGAAGGGAGACAGGGACAGAGAAAACCCTTTATTCTTTCCTGCCACATTTTTATGATTGTTCAAACTTTCACTCGGATTTGATAGTCCTGCTCTTCCTTCAGGCAGGGCTCACTTTTTCACACCTGCAGCCCAGGCAAGAATTCAACAAGTGCCTTTCTGTATCACACAAACCTGTTTCCGCTCCCTTCATTTTGACCCTTTATGTTGGGGCAGCAATCCCTAGCCAGCAATATACCTGGAGGGTGCCAGGCTAGTGAAGACTGTGGGGAAGCTCCAAAGTGGATGAATGGACGTGGGACATGGGGGGGGGGGGAAAGGTCTGCAGATGTATATTGATACAGACCTTCCCTCAGGTGGTGCAGCTTCCTGTGGAGAATTGTGGACAGTATCTTTCCTGTGTCGACTGCTTGGGCTCCCGAGACCCACACTGTGGCTGGTGTGTCCTGCACAATAGGTGAGAGATGACCCTCCTTTCTACCTTCAACTATGCAGGCTGGGAGGGAGAACTCTTGATCTGCCATTCCTATCCACCCCCACCCCACCCCATTCTTCTTGTGCTTTCACCCAAGTCTGGGGGCAAGGCAGGGAGGAGACAGCCAGTTGCACTCTTTCCTCTCCCCTGCCCCCTTTATCTGAACCCTGCAGGAGCTTTAATCCTATTAAAGCTGCCAGCACTCAGCTGACTAGGCGGGAAGACTAAAAGGAGGTTGGAGGTGCAGACAAGGGGAGGTTGGAGGTGCAGACAAGGGCCCCCCGAAGCTCTCCTTCCCCAACCTCGAAGGAGAAGGAGGGTTTTCTCCTTTTTTCTGCTCCACCCCCACCCCCACCCCCAGCAATCAGTTGCTGGATGTGGCACCGCCAAGGACGAGGAAGATGTTTCTCTGCTCCCTTCTGAAGGAAAGTTGGTGCTTGCTTCCTGCACCAATGTTGTCTTGCATGTTGGGGTCCTTCCCCATGGAGGGGGCAGTGCATAACATGGGGTGGGAGGGAGAAGCAAGAGGTTGAGGCGAAAGAGAAAAAATAATAACCTTTTCCCCTTCCCTGCAGTAGCCCCCACTCTCCCAGCAGATGTTTTTCTCCCTGCTTCCCACCCTCCATCTCCTCTCCCTGTCTCAACACCTGGTGCTGCAGCTTGCACTTCCTTCCTTAATATAGACTATGTGATAACACTTAGAATGGGGGGGGGGCTGAAAGCAGAGGTGACACTTCTCCCCCCAAGCAATGGCGCGGTGGGGAGAAGGAGCAGGAAGCGTATAAAAAGTGAGAAGTGCCTCCCATCCTCAGCCGAAGTGTTTCCACTTGTTTGCAGGCCGTGGACTTTCACCATCGTTTCCTATGCCAAGCCCAGATCTCATTCCATCCAGGATGATCTCTCTGATATTATCCCTTTATTGGGATGTGTGTGTGTGTGTGTGTGTGTGTGTGTGTGTGTGTGTGTGTGAGAGAGAGAGAGAGAGAGAGAGAGAGAGAGAGAGAGAGAAGATTAGGATTATTAGCTTGCTGCCCTTCCCTACTCCACCCTGCTTGCAAATGTATGGTTGCTGTCATCCTTTCTCCAGGCAGGCGCCTCAGTCCCCAGATCCCTAAGCATCCTTGGTTCCTTCTAATGCTAACAAGCCTCCAGGGCCCCTGAGCGGAAGCAGCAGGTCTGCATCACAAGTCCCCCAAGCTAACTTCCCTCCCTCATCCCCTGGTGGGTGCACTTTCACAATGCTTAAATTACTGACCCTTGCTTTTATTGCCCCCTCCCTTTTGATCTCAGTTCTGCCAACTTTCCCACGCAAGATATCTTTCCTATGCCTGGATTTAGGGATGAGTTGGGCTGCCAGTGGAGATCTCTGATCCACGTTCTGTCTCATAGTCCCTGCCTCTGACCCGCAACCCACCAGGAGCCTTTTGCGCCCCACTAAAACGGAAGGAGAAGCTGTTAAGAGGAAAAAACGAAGGTGCAAGGTTGTGCAGACCTCTCTCATTTTGCTCCCTTACCCCTTTTGGTTTCTGTGCCTCAGGTGCTGTAGAGAAAGCGATTGCCCCCGTGCTGCAGAACCCCACCGCTTTACAGCAACTCTGACACAATGTGTGCAGTTGCTGGTTGAGCCCAGTAATATCTCAGTGACAGAACCTAGTATTGTGGTGAGTCTCTGCTCCCTCCTGCTGGCCTTATTGAACATCTGGCTCCCCCAATCCTGCCGGCTAATTGTTCTTTATCTCCTTTTTGTTTTCTCTAACTGTACTTTCTCTCTGTTATTGGTCTCTTTGTCCTCCCTGTTCTTAGTCAACTGAACCTCAACATTTTGAGGTCAGCTACCACTCTGAGAGGGGAAAATTTGACCCCAAACATGATCTATAAACAAAATAGACTGTATTAGGAGAGAGGAAAGCTAAGCACTTTTTTAAAGTGAATTTTGGAAGACCATGACCTCTGACCTTACTCCATATCAGCAAGTTATTAAAGAAATAACTCTTTTTTTGGACATACATGTCCTATAAGAAAGTCAATCATTCAGTGTGAATATAGAATTTTACAGTCATTTTGGAACTGAATTGAGATATCATTATATCGCTTGGCGCCCTTTTTCAATTGGATGTATTCAAATTAGTAAATTATTATATGAAGACTGTAAACATTATATTCTGTCGACTCGTGGACGATGGGGTTATATTTTGAAGATGCCATGAAAAATCACTCATTAACTTCAGAGGATCTTTGATTAGGGATAAGATTTCTTATGTCTTACCAACTACCTTGAGTGTAGAATCCTTTGGGAAACAAGAGTAATTGGTTTAGTGCTCTAAATTGTATTTATGTAGGTAATTACTGCTCTTCTTCAAGGTCATCCCCAGCCTTGATATTAGCTACTAAAAGCAGAGCAGAGGATAGCTTTGATCTATGCCTCTGCTATATGTCCATGGTAGGGATAGAGACTCCAGTGACCCTCTGATTTAGGGGAGAAAAACATTTGGCCTTCCAGCTATTGTTGGACTGCAACTAATCACCTCTCATTACTAACTATGCTAGCTGGGGCTGATAAGAATTGACATATAGCAATACAGGAGTGCTGCCTGTCTATCACTGCTCTAGAATGTTGCTGAACAACAATTCCCAAGGGCCCTCGCCACATACGGCCATTGGTGAGGGATGCTGGGTGTTGCAACTCAGAGCATCTGGAAGGTCACAAGATCCTCCCTAGGCAAGCAGACCCATAATGATGAGTAAGCCTTGCCTGAATAATATGATATTCACCACACCATTCAGCTTTGTAAGGATAGCTGTTTTCCTTTCCTTTGTGTTATTGTTGTTGTTTTTTTTTTTAAAAAAGTAACTGTTCAGCTTTATGATTGCCAAGATATGCTTGGATAATGCCTGGTAGGAATTCAGAAGCCAGATAAACTGCTGAGTAAAATTTCCAGTGGTCAGAGATCAGGGTTTCAGTGTTCTGTATGGCTTTTTGTTTCCTATTCATCTACCGTGGCTATTGCAAGATAGGAAAAATGCAGACTAAATCAGATTAGCCATGATCATTGTATCTGTGTCACTCCATTTAGGCTACTGTATGTCATAAAACTTGGGAAGTGTCTTATATTTATGTATATATAGCACATGTTATGATTTCCCTTCTTTTGACATAATTCTCAAACATACCAGTCCATCTAATGACATCATTCTTCTGTGCTATGTTTCCAGCTTCAGCTTACGGTCCACAGTGTCCCAGACCTGAGTGCTGGTGTGACTTGCTTCTTTGAGGGCCTTGGGGAGAGCGAGGGACAGCTTCAGGTAGATGGAGGGATCCACTGCCTTTCACCTACTTTGAGGGATGAGCCCCCTGGAGAATACGGTAAGTGCTTGATGACGGGAGGGGAAGCAGTAGCATAGTATTCAGAAGGGACAGAGTTAGAAAGCAAGGTATAGTCCACCTTTCTGTCCTTACCTGGCCTCTGCCAGAAACTTCTTGATGGCTTCAAAGAAATTCTCCTTACTCCTGATCCTCTCCTCATAACAAGCCTAAAGTTGTATGTAATTTTTTTTTTAAAAAGCGGATGACAATGCTCAAGATGGAGTTAGAATTATAAGTCAAATGGCATTTTGTCAAGAGATTATTGGATTGCTGCTTTTTGCCTTCTTGCTTTTCATGCTGCTCCCATGGTCATTAACCAGATTAGTTGTCACTCTTATGATGCTGGGTTTTTGCATGGTTATAACTGACATGTTGAAACAGTGGTAAATAAATGGTTCTTTCTCTTCTGTAAAACTATGCTGATGAGGGATCATGGAATTCTAATTTTGCTTAATGATTCTGAATATGAAAGCAGAAGTTGATTGTGTCAGGAATTCAAGAATGTGGCCTTGTAAACACACTATGATTGATGCTACTTGCTCTCCCTTCTTTCCTGTTTCCCTATGACTGTCTCAGGTGACGTACGAACTGTTAAGATCCAACTTCTGTCCAAGGAAACTGGCATGGAATTTGCCAGTACAAACTTTGTATTTTATGATTGCAGCCTTCTACGCACGTGAGTTTTGAAACTGGGCACAGGCTGTAAGTGGGGGAGGGGGAATGACTTTCTTTTTCAATCTCCCATCAGTTTACTCACATAGAAGACGTGTGACCCACACATTATTGTTTACAACTATTGCAAAATAAGCAGTGGTGGGATTCAAACCTGTGAACAACCGGTTCTCTGTGTGGATGCCGCTTCCGGAAGTCCATTCTGGGCCTGGGCAACAAAAAGTTAACTACTGGTTCTGGTGAAGTGGTGCGAACCGGCTGAATCCACTGAAAATAAGGCTTAATCTCAGCTTTCAACAACAAAATCTTTTTCACCTTTACACTTTGCTCATAGTTAAAACATACAAACTTGGTTTATTTACTGATTTACTGTCATGCTTTCTTCCCATAAAAAATAACCCATAATCAGGATTTCATTAATTCAAAACAAACAACATACAATTGACAGTTAATTAAATTTCATTCTAACAAAAATGAGTCAAAATCCCTATAAAAGAGTATATAAAAATTAACGGCCACTCATACACCCTCCCCTACCCGACAGCAGCCACTTATCTGCCTACTGGCCTGTTTGGGAGCTGCCTAGGATTCGGGACTTCCTACTGGCTTACTCATTTGGCTTGTTGGAAGCAGATAGGAAGTTGCAAGGAGGTCCTTACTTAGTGACCCACTCCCCACAATCCTGGCTTAATGATGGCAACAAGGAGTGCCAGGGTAGCTTTTGCTAAGCAATGCAATCATTTGAAACTATACTTTATGACTGCATTACTTAGCAATGGAATTTCTGACCCCAATTTCCATTGTATCACGAGGACTACCTGCTCTTCATTAGCATGAAAGACATTACCAAACTATATGAGGAGGACAGATCTTATTCCTAAGGTAAGAAATGCAGCAAGCTTGAAAGGATAGGTTTCATCTGAGATAAAAACAGTGACATGTTCACACACTGTTGCACTAAAACGTGATTTTGTTTATTGCAATTTGAGTGCAACATGCAGCATACTAAGCCATCATTAAACAAACTTCACAATTGCTTAAGGTGATGTGATTATCCAGCCACAGAATGGTTTAGGATGGTTAACATAAATAGATGTTCAATTATGTGGCATTCTCAGTGTATACTATACCACGTGCACCAGAAGTATCTGATCATCATCAGAAGCAAAGGGACAAGTTGTGCATCTAGATTTTCAAGTGTGGCACCAGCTGTGATCCCAGGGCAAGTGGCAATGGTGGCAGTTATCATCCTGGAACCCTATTGACTTTCAGCAGCAACTTGTTGCAGATAACCAAATGTAAGACCCTGGAGTTGAAGTTGGGCTCAAGGAAACAGCTGAGTTTCTTGCTGTTGTATTGGCCTCAATGTTGTACCATGACATCCCTGCCTGAGTTGTGAAATTAGCAGTGGAGAGCTAGTTCTGGGAAATTTTAACTTGAATTGAGCTGGAGATGGCTTGGGAGTTCACTCCAGTATAACAACCATGGATCTGGCCCAGAATATTCAGGAACTAATTAAAGCAGGTGGCCACATATTAAGACTGATGAGAATTAGTTTTCGAGGAAACCCTAGGAGTTAAAATGGCACAAGAGATGCTTAGAATGCCATTTGAGGAAGGTGAAGGGCGAATCTGATTGCACACGAGTAAGAGACCATATTAGGGATTATATCATGGTAATAAGAGCCACAAAGTGTAACTATTTTTCCACTCTTACTGTGTTCACAAATAGCTGAACAGTGGCCCTTTTCAGAATAACCTATTCTCTGCTGAGAAGAGATGAGTAAGAAAAACATTTTCAGGGCCACTGGGAGAAATATTCCAGGTATCTGACAGATAAAATCATTTATAGTTGGACTCTGACTCCAGAGGCGTAGCGTGGGGGGTGCAGGGGGGGCCAGCCGCACCGGGCGCAACATCTGGGGGGGGCGCTCGCACTCGCAGCTCTCTGCCCCTGCCTGGCTCACTCACTCTCTCTGTAGTGCTGGCTATGCGAATCCGATCCGAGCCGCCGGGTCGCCGCCCACTGTGGAGGGGGGGGGGCGCAAATTACTTGCCTTGACCCGGGTGCTGACAACCCACGCTACGCCACTGACTGTACCTGACCTATTTGCTTGCTGTGCCAAACCGAACAATTATGGAAGTACAAATAACAGATTCAATAATTCCTCTGGAAAACTGTATCAACAGCTCCTGGGCCACTCTGAACTTCCTGAGTTGAAGCAGGAAAAACATTGTTTGTTGTGCCTTTTTAATGATGGTTCTAATGTTAAGCATCCATTTTAAGTCCTGGGAGTTTATAGAACCCCAAAACATGAAGGACTCTATTGCTGATACCGTGCTGTCGAATATAGTAAAAGGAGGTAAAATAGGAGGGCTCCTCCTAAAATCCACTCTCTACAGTTTGAAGCATGTTCAGCTCCAGATTGTTACAGTTGCATCACAGGGCCATTTGTTCAACCTCTCATCTATATGCAGACTCATCACTGTCTCGAATGAGGCCAATGACCGTTGATGTTGTGGTTGTTCTCTTTTCTCTTGGCTGGTTCCAATAAGTATTGCCTGGAAAGAAGAGGCTGAAACTTCTTGATTTGTGGAGTGCCACAGGGCTCAGTGCTTTCACCCTTCCTGTTTAATAACTACATGAAGTCACTGTGTGAGTCATTTGTTGACATGGAATCAGTTATCATTAGTGTGTAATGATACCCAGCTGGTTCTCAAGTCTTAGCTAACCAAATGATGCTGTTGAAGATCTTGTCCCACTGCCCCAAGGCTATTAAGGTCCAGATGGGGAGGAATGGACTTATGCTTGTCCCTAGCAATTCTGAGTGCTAATGGGTTCATGGACCATCCTAGCCTGAGGACTTCCTATTTTTAACTTTGAATGGGGTTCACTTCCACAGTTAGAACTGGTGTGCAGTTTGGGGGTTCCCCTGGACTTGCAGATTGAGGAGATGGCAACTGTAGCCAAGAAGACCTTCACACAGATTCATCTCATCTATTAATTGTACCCATTCTTGGACTTGGAGCACCGTCTCATTGTCACTTGTGCTTTGGTCAACTTATGTGTGGACTATGCAATGCCCTGTACATGCAACTGACCTTGAAGAGCGCTCATAACCTTTAGTTGGTGGAGAACATAGTAGAACAAGCAATTATGAGTGTGCCACAGTATGCCTGCTTAACACCTTTGCTCTGCAAGCTGCATCATTAGTAGGCTTCCAAGTGCAATTCAAGATGTTAGTTGTCATCTAAAAAGCCCTACATGACAAAGAGACTATTTACTTGAAAGGTTCACTCTCCCATTGTTTCTGCCTATCCCATAAGCTCAGACTGAATCGGCATGCTCTGGGTCCCTTCCATTAATCATTGTCATCTGATAAGATCTAGGAAGTTTACTTTCTCTCCATTGAGCCCATCTTCAGAAACAGTATTCACTTAGAGTAGTATTTCCCAGAGTTGAATTCCGCCTATTTTAACAATGCCAAGGTTGAGAAATCCTGCCCAAGAAAGCTGAATAATCCCGACTCTGCTCTGCTTTAGACATGTTCTGATCTGGCGTTTTTCCCAGGCTCTCATCTGGGATGGAAAGTGGGCTGCTTCTGTGAAAAATTCTTTATAGGCATTTAGTGGATGTTTGCTCCCCTGGACAGCCATCTTACATTTCTGTCTGACTTGATGTTTTGCACCACTCAGACTTGTTAATGAATTGGGAGGCCTTAGAAATATAAACAATTAATCAATTAAATCCTTGCCCCTGGGAGATTGCAATTCCATTTATTTACTTGGGGGAAGTTTGGAAGAAGAATAAGTCCCAGAATAAGTCATCAGTGTTGAAGGCCTGACCCAGCCCTAAAGGTGGCTGGACTTGGGAACATTTTTTTTTACTAGGACTTGCAACCTAGATTAGTTGGCAAGGCTTTTTTTCAAGCCACAGGCCACGACTGCTTGAGCCAGGCTTACAATTTTTCTGATTGGAAACAAGATCTGAAGTATCTGCACAACCTTCCAGCTTTGCTGCCCTGTGTTTCCCTCTCAGAGCATGTTGTACTTTCCCCTCACTGTTTCGTAAAGTAGGAAATGCCCACACATCTTGTGGACCTCTTCCTCTCTCAGTTTTGGGACTCTCCTAGCTTACACCAGCTAGTCAGTAGGTGGCTGTAGTTTAGGTTTGCCTTCCTCTCTGGGGCTTGTCTCCGCAGTAAAGCAGATGGGTAGGACAAGATTTGTAGATCCGATTCAAACAGTGTTTCACCCCCCCCCCTTTCCTTCCCACGAGTTTCATATCCTTAAGCAGAACAAAACCTTTGGGGAACAGAGGTGCAGGAAATGAGGAGAGAGAATTGGCATCTGTAGATCAGGGTGTGCATTCCTTCCCCCTTTACTGTTTTCTTTTTTTAATTTTCCTCATTCTACAGGTGCTTGTCCTGTGTCAGCAGCCACTATCCGTGCCACTGGTGTAAATACAGGCATACATGTACCCACAATGTGGCCAAGTGCTTCTTCCTAGAGGGCCGAGTCAACACTGCTGAGGTAAGAAAGGCCACTGGAGTGTACGTACCATCTCAAGAGAGTTCCCTGCCAGCCATTAGGATGATTTTTGGACATGAACACTCTCTGTACTCTGTGCCTTTTCATCTTTCGTTTGTGAAACCTTCACCACTGGGGAAATCAATGGCAGTTTTATTCCCCTGCTGACCTACAGGCAGAGGGAGCCGGGAGAGAGATTTCCCCATATGCCTTGAATCTACCCCCTCTTCCCAGCTTAACTTCCTTCCTTGCATTTTCAAGAGCTCCCTGTTTCTGCATAACGGCAGAAATAGCTGTGGTGTTTTACAGTTTGCTCTTCCAGCATTGGAGTGAACATTTGGGAGCCAAATTTCCATTTCCATGTTAATGCAAGTTGTGCAACTGCTTGCATACATTTAACTGGCATATTTTTTTCACAGTGTCTTTGCCATATTTTGACCCCGTACAGAGCTCAAATTGCTTTGTTGAGCACCGTATAGGGTACAAAGGCAGAAAAAGCGCAAGTGGAGGGTTGGAAAAGAAGTAAGAATAATGAAAAGGGAACATTCAAGCTATGGCATAACAGTTCTCCCTTTCCTCTAAAAGTCTGTCCTCCAACTCTGGCAACATCACAATATGTTATTATAACAATGAGTTCTAGAAACTTGGTTCCAGTTGCAGACTGAAAAGGAAAGATTTCTGGAAGTCAGATATTTAGGTTTAGCCTTGTGCGCAGCGTCCCCCACAAGCCTTGTATAGAAGGAATCTCGGACCAGGGAATCCCAAGCAATCAGAAAAGAGTCAGCATGGGGAAATGATAATAGTACTAAAGTGCCCTTATTGGGGTGGGAGGCTGGATCGATATGGGGGAGGCCAGAGTGTTTGCTGGTAATGGGGCCAGTGGCTCACGATCAATCGTCTGGCCCAGGCAGTGGGATCAATAGACCTAGAGACGCCCGGGGCTCGTTGTGGGTAGGTAATTGATAGCAGCTCCCTTGGAGGGGCCAGCGTTTGCGGTTGGATGTGGTGGCTGGGGTGGGAGGAGGCTGGACAGAAGGCTTTGAGGCTCTGAGAAGTGAAGTGTTGCCTGTGACTCTTAGGTTAGGGAGCACTGGCAAAACTTCTAGATCAGTCCCATAAGGACTATGTTTTCAGTCTAAAGAATGAAAGAGCTAGAAGGCAAAAATTGCTTGGCTCTTCCAGGCTCTTCTTCCCACAGGCTGGGCCTTTTGTCTTGACCCCATTGTCTTAAGCCTCCGTAGGAAGTTGCACCCGGGGGTTTAATTGTTCTCCAGGTCAGAACTATGTTTCCTGTATTGCTTGCCAGCGTCATGGCCACCCTGTGTCTTTGCTAGCCCTGTAAACAGAGCAGCCAGCCCAGCATGCCTCCCCCCCCCCCGCCCTACCTTTCCTTTGGTACCAAGGAGCAATTAACCAGACTCTGGTTTCCATGGAAACTCTGAGCGCCCAGCAGGCTCTTTCATCTCCATCTCTCTCAGGCGGCCACCACAGGCAAAGGAGGAGCTGGGAGCCAGACTCCTGGGCTTTACCCCTGTTCACTGTGGAGCTGTTGGGATGTGAAAGGTTAGGCAGCTGTTTCCCTCTGGGGTAGAAGGAACCTCAGTCCCCAGGAGGGAGAGACTTGTTTCCTATCCCCAAGAATGATTATAGGTGTCTTCACATAGGAACCCAAATGACAGTCCTAAAAAATAATAATTGGAAAGCAATATCACTTTACTCACTGTACTTCTTTCTGGTAAGCACGGGCAGGATCAGACTGTTGTTTTTTTTTAAGTGTTTCATGTTCCCTGTATGGCTAATTTGAAAGCAGTGCCGGCCTCAGTTGGCGTTTAGAAATGTTCCCCTTTGCAACCCTGTCTTGAGAATATTCATGTCATAAATAAACATAAACAAAGCACACGGCTGCCTGCAAACAGCCCAAGTGGCCCTTGCCAAAGCTTTCAGGTTTCTGAGCACATGGCTTGCATCTTTTCATTCGCACCAGGGCTGCCCAGAGCTCCTTGCTGGTGGGGAGATCTTGATTCCTGTGGGAGTGTTACAACCCATTACCCTGCGTGCCAAGAACCTTCCACAACCTCAGTCAGGCCAGAAGAATTATGAATGTGTCTTGGGAATCCAAGGTCGCCAACAGCGGGTGCCAGCTGTACGCTTCAACTCCAGCAGCGTACAGTGCCAGAATACCTCGGTGAGAATCATATCTTTTATAGCCATATTTTTATTCCTCTTACTGTTCTGCAACCAGGAGGACTGAGAACTTCCTGGAAACAGAATACAGCTCCTCAGCTTTCTGCAGGTACAAAGTCTTCCTTTTGTTTCAACTTGCCAATGAATTACAGATTTTTTTAAAACTTTTTTTTGAACATCTGTAGAGTTACTTGTGTATATTAAGGGCAGCCCCCAGAATCTGTAAGCACATCGCAGTTCATAATAACATGTTGGTTGCAGTGTTGGGTTCAGTTTGAGCCCTGGACTTGCTCAGATCGTTACTAGTTGTCTACCTGTAATATGGGAATGCTGACCTAGATTACACTTTTTCTAAATGTAAGAATTTATTGAAATATTTGGTACCCTCAATAATAAATTCCTGTGTGGTTCCATAAAAGAGTTACCACATGACTAGATTTAAAGAAGCTGGGTTTTTTTAAACTGACGTTCCCTTGATTCCTTGACCCTTGCAACATTTACTTTGTTTTTTTATCTAATCGTTTTCTAGCCCATTTTCCAGGATTATGTTCCTTTTGCATAACTGAAAAAACCACAATGCAGAGAGTTGTCGAATCAGTCTGCAGCTCATGCTTATCTACATAAATACCTAGTGCCGTGTGAAACCTTGATTGAACACCTATGTGCAGAACATAACTAAATGCAGACTGGAATTAATAACAGTCTAAAAGGATCAAAGAAGAAGCCATTTGTTCACCCCAAAAGAGAATCTCTACTTTTGTTGCTTGTCAGGGTCTCGGAGCCCTCATGGTGAATGAGAAAATGGGACCTTTGCCTGGCTTGCTCTTAAGGCAGTGGTTCTCAACCTATGGGTTGCGACCCCATTTGGAGTCGATCAACCATTTCACGGGGGTCGCCAAGCAAGGCTGTCCGCCATTTTTTTCCCCTTTTCCGGCGGGTGCCTTACCTCCCTTGGGCTGGGCCAGCTGGTGGTCGGCCTGCTCCGTCTCTGCCGCTTGCCAGCTACGCCTTGGCTGGCGCAGGGGGCGGAACCACGCATGCGCGGTGCTCCCTGGTAGGGAAAGTCCTCGACTTACGACCGGTTTAGTCCTCGACTTACGACCGGTTTAGTCCTCGACTTACGACCTGTTGGGGGTCACGGCATTAAAAAGGTTGAGAACCACTGTCTTAAGGCCACACAAAGGGCATTTGGGGGGGTCCACATGTGGCCCACTAGTTGTACAAAAATACTATGGGCAATACTAAGTGCTCTATATTCTGTTCTTGCTTTATGAGGATAAGGCTTCAGTGGCTATACAGATAGTCCTCGACTTACGGTTTACGATCACAACTTGCACCAGAATTTCTGTTGCTAAGCCAGACAGTTGTTAAATGAGTCATGCCCCATTTTATGAACTTTCTTGCCATGGTTGTTAAGCAAATCACTGTCATTGTTAAGTTAATCATGTGGTCATTAAGCAAATCTGTTTTCCCCTATTGACTTTGTTGCTGAAAAGCCAGCTGGGAAGGTTGCAAATGGCTATCCCCATGACCTCGGGACGCTGTCGTAAATACATGCTGGTTGTCAAGCAACTCAGTTTTGACTAGGTGACTGTGCGGATGCTATGAGAGTCATAAGTGCAAGGACCGGCTGTAAGTCACTTGTTTCAGTGCTGTTGTAACTTTGAAGAGTCACTCAACGAATGGTTGTAAGTTGAGAATTACCTGCAAGCCATGGCAGCTGCCTGTAATTATTTCCAGTAAGAAGCAGAAGCTGCCAAGAACAGTTGGTTGAGGAAATGGCACAAAGTATACATTGCTTTGCAGGAGCATCTGGTTCAACTCTAGTATAGGAACAAAATTTTGAACCAGATAAGCCTTCATCATAACTCTTTTTTCATTATTACGACTATCTTGGGACAAGATCATAATGGTGCAAATTAATTTGTCAATTTGTTGGTAGCAGTGGTTAAAAAAAAACATTTTGGCATTAAGAAGATTGAAAGGGACAGAAGATTAATAGCACTGCAATAACTGTTGAATTATCCAAAGGCTATGTTCTTGTCTTCTCATATCTAGAAGATACTTAGAAACGAAAATTAAATGATAGATGAAATTGAAGTAGACCTCTCATGATTCCCCATCTGAAGGGCTGCATGTTGCCTATTCTTGAGTTAGGAGATCTGTTTAGTAGGAGAAACTAAAAAAAGATATTTAAAATGGCTGTCAAGAGAGTTTACAGCCTTCCTTTTCTCTCTCATGTAATATTGTGTTTGAGACCAACTAATACAATTGCTTGTGGAAAAAACTGAGGGGGGGGGAGAGAAGAAGTTTTTACCTCTCTCACGTCATACTAGAATTATGGGCCATCCAATTAAATGGATGGGCATGAGATTTGAGGCATGCTGAAGGACAGGCTTCTTTACCCAGTACGCACTGACAAATTTTATTGCCACCAAATGGTGGTGAAGGCCAATCACTTAGATGGCTTTAAAGCAGATTCAAAAGAGCTAGTCTCTGTGCATTTACCAATGGCCGTTAATCATCGTGTTTTCGTGGAACCACCCATATTCAGAGGCTGTATGCTATTGACTATGGAGGCCAGCAGCACAAGGTTATTTCTTCTCATCCTTGTAGGTATCAGGATGGTCCCTGTGAGATTTGAGATGCTGGAATAGCAGAGCCTTGATCTGCTCTTTTTGCATATTTCAGATGCTAGAGATAAGAAACGAAAGGGAAGTCTCCTTTTGACCTCCATATGACTTCCCGTATAAGTCCCAAGGGTATGCCAACTTTGAATTTTAGGAGTTGTGATTTTGTACTTCCAGATATCCCCCCCCCAATGGCAGAGATCTGGTCTAAACAATTAGAATTAAACTTAGATTTGCTAGGAGTAAAGAGCCTTGGATCGTCCTGGCGCTGGTCAGTTCTTCACCTTCATTAAAACTGCACTACTGTAATCTGGTGTGGAGCTTTCGTCAGATTCTTTATTAAGATTGCCCTCTGCTGTCCAAACCAGTATTACACCCTCTCTTCTTTTGATTATTAATCTTCCAGATTGTAAATAAGGTTGAAATTATTCAGGTCACAGCCCAAGAGAACCAGGGCTAGGAACAGCTCTAAACATTGTTGAGTTTGACATGATTCTCCTCCATGCTTGTTCCTTCTCCGTGGCATCTGGCCTTCTTGCTTTTTCAGCTGCCAAACATATCTTGCTATCGACAGCCATCACAAGCACCATATCGTGTCCCGGAATTCAAGAACATAGTAGCTACAGGTAGCCTGCGACTTACAACTAGTCATGATGGTCTCAGGCTCAGGACAAGTGCTTTATGGCCCGTATGAAGCATTTGTGGCTGTAAAATGTTGCACTGCCCACCACCGCCACCACATGACTCCATTTTGAGCACTTGGCAACTGGTTCTATCAGGCATGAGAGATCAGGTCCACACATGAAGGTCTAATTAAACTGATTTATTGCTAATTATGCCTATGCACAAGCGTTTTTTTTCAACTAAGGTTAACACCTGCTTGGGGTTAGATAAGAGTCAAGAGAATTCAAGGGAGGTTGGACTCAGTTTGTTTGTGGCTACATAGGGATTCTAGGCTGATCCCTCTTTTACCTCCACCCTCAGGTTCTGCCACTCCTCTTACAGGTTCACATTTAAAACTGGTTGCCAAGTTCATTTTGATTGTGTGATCCCCATTTGCAGTCTTCTTTGCTGACTTCCCCAGAAACTGAATGGGGAAGCTGGTGGAGAAGGTCGCAAGTGGAGGGGATGTTGGATTTGAGGTCCATTTCCCCTTTCCTCCAGGTATGGTGGTGAAATCCTCCTGTGTACTAGTGGAACAGACCTCAACTCTGGCAAAACCAGTACCGAATGCCAGGGTTCTGAGCCTATCAAAAGGCAGATGTTTACTAGCATTTTCCCCTCCAGGGGGATGTAGACCATGACATTCAGTAAAATTCTGCAACCTGAGCCTTTTAGAATCCTGGCATTCTCTTGCGTTTTATGTACGTCATCGTGTTCTACCCCTCTGGATGGAAAAACTAGTGAATGCCAACTTTCTGAGCCTTCCAGAGCAGTGGTGTTTGCTAAGCATGAACTGGAGACATTGGAGGAATGAATCTCAAATCTGGTTAAAATGTTAGTGCATGCCATTGTTTTCACAATCATTTTTCCCTGTGGGGGTCAGAAGACCTCCAAGTTTCCTTCCAACTCTGTTATTTCATTCTAAGAGTTACACTAATATCGAAGAAATAGTCAAATAAAATTATTAAAGAAAGGATGCCAAAGGAGAGACAAAATAAAGTGTGAATGACAAAAATTAAAATATTTTTTAAAAATTCTTTTAAATAATTACATTGAATTGTCCCACAGCAAATTGTCCCATGGCAAGTTTTCCTGTGGCAATTTGGCCATGATGAGTTGGGTGCAGTGAGTTGTCCCATTCAGAATTGGGAGAGCCAGGATTTGGGTCATTAAGTGAAGCAAGACATGTGGTACCTTGCTTAATGACCACTTTCACTTAATGACTGAGATTCCAGGCCCAATTGTGGCCGTAAGTGGAGGACTACCTGAACTTCTATATTTACCCATATTGTACAGCTGTCTGTTGAGGCTTCCTCCTGGGAATTTATATTATTGCTTCTGGTTGGATGAAGGCAGACTGGATTATACTTGACCCAACAGTGTTCTTCCAAGTCCTAAGTCCACTGATGACAGAGACTAAGGGCACTACTGTTGAAGGCTCTACTACAGTGGTGGCGAACCTATGGCACGTGCGCCAGAGGCGGCACTCAGAGCCCTCTCTGTGGGCACGCACGCCATCGCCCCAGCAGAGTTCGCCAGAGTAGCAAGAATGTGGTGTTTGGAAGTGACAGGGCAGGAAATGAGTGAGCAAGTGGCATTGGCCCCTGGGGATGCCCCAGAGATGGCGAGGGACTGGTCCCCGCCACCCTGGTCCCAACCCACTCACCCTGGCCATGCCCACCCAGTCTGCTGTGCCCACCGCAGCTGTGATCACCACAGCTATGCCCACCCAGCGGCCTTGCCCACCCAGTGGGCCACGCCCCCCGCTCCTCCTGAGAGCACCACAATGCTGATGCGGCCCTGGCACTTTGCAATAAATAAGTGGGTTTGGGGTTGCAGTTTGGGCACTCGGGCTCTAAAAGGTTCGCCATCACTGCTCTACTACTTAAGTAGCCACCCCCACTTAGCCGATAGACTAAGAGCTTCACTATTCCACTGACATGGACTAAGGGCTCAAAGAAGACGAGATGCTACACTCAGTGGTTAGTCTGGCTGTCTGTCTTATAATTTTGGGTAAAGCCTGAGCATATCTGATGGACATCTAATTGAGGAAGGTTAGTCTAAGTTTAGCTGGAAAACTCCTGCTTGTGGTCTCCTCTGGGGTGGTATTCCTATTTTGGAACTTCCTTCCAAGGGAAATATGGCTGAGTCTGTAGTGCCTACATTTAGAAGAAAGCTTAAGAGATGCTTCACCCCTGCGTTTTCAGGGAAGCAACTGCCCCACTACCCGATTGTTTCCAAATCAGTTGCTGAGTAATATATGTTTTAATTATTAAAATTTAATTTATTTTTATTAAATAAATAAAATGCTGTTAATTTTATTGTTTTATTGCAAAGTTTCTTGGGTTTTGTTTTTATTGTAAATTGTGTTTTATTACTGGGAGGATTATCTGCATGCAAATAAAAATTACTATTAATGCAACTGTTGCCCCTGCTGTACTACTAACAACAACAATAAAGATAATAATAATAGAAGAAGAGTTAAAGAATATAGAACAGAAGACAAATTCACTATCAGTCAATTGCAAGAGGCAGCTTTACTCAGAACATCTTACATTCTGCAACGGTACCTCTAACACTATCAAACAACATCTGCCTATCCCGGGTCCTCGAGAAGGACTCGATAAGTGGCTAAGAATCCCAAATCCAGTCTGAACATCTGGCTGACTGTGCAACGAACTTCCATAATAGAAAAAAAAATAGCTCCCTATTCAAGTCCTCTATTTTGCATGTAGCTGTTACTTGGCTTACTGGACTGAATAAATTTTCTATTGGTGTAATAATGATTTCTTTTTGTGATTTGATGGAGGTGGTCCTAGTGTTGAGCCATGCTTGCCGGATTGACTTTGGGCTTCATGGTTTCTGAGGCTAAATTCTGACAGGGCAGGCAGTAATCCTGGACCAGCCATTTGACGTAGCTGCTTCTAGGTGTCCTTACCTGCTGGCCAGCTGCTTGGTAAAACCACAGAACTTTGGATGAGGAGAAGCAACAAGGCTACCAGCTAGAACAGAAAGCAGCAAAAAAAAAAATGCTTATAGGTCTGAAGAAACACAAAGCAGAGCTCTGTTTGACAGTGATGGCAGCAAACAAAAATGATTTTTCTGCCGCCATTGCTTTTATGCAGAGCCATCCAGGGAGCAATTTTGAAGAGTGGGAAATCTGCTTTATGTAGGTCTCTTGGGTGATTTTAATGAACCACTGAAATTTTTCTGCCAAGCATTTTTCCAATAAAAAAAAAATCATTTTCATCTGCACTGACTTAGATGCCATTTTGGATACTGTACAAATACCAAACGTTGGGCTTTTAGATTTAGCCTTTAGCAAAAATGTGATGATGCATCTTAATATCGGACCATTTGCAGAATAATTTTGAATGCCTCTGTGGAAGAGAACAGTTTTCTCCCATCCCTTTTGATTATTCTCCCATTGAGTTGCTTCTTGAGGTTTGGCATTTTCTCTGAGTGACTTCTGTTTCTGCTAATTTCAGGATTTGGCAAATGACTACCTCACTCCTGCACATTTTATTGTAATGAGGCTAGACTGTCATTTTTCTGTGGGCTTTTACACATTTCTTCACAGTGACTCATACTTTTCTGCTGTAACTGCTGATAAAGCATCTTCAGTCTGAGGAATGGCAATCAAGCCAAGAAAGCTTACATGTCATGCATTTGAAGTTACATTTTGATCTCCATGGTGCTTTACAGTAAAGGCAACATGGACTGATCTACTGCTGGTGGGGAAGCTGGCTTATTTCTGTAAGGCAGCCATTTCTATTGTGGTTTTTTTTTGTACTGTATATGGTACGTGGTTAAGAAAGTGCTTGGATCTGAAGATTCATCAGTAAATAGTATGAGAACTTGGATTCAATCTGAATGTGTGTATGTATGTATGTATGCAGTGCTTTTTTTCTAAAAAAAAAAAAAAGGTGCCGGAACTCACACATGTTATACAACCCGCCTTGCCTACCCTACAAGGTTCCATCCAAAAAAGGTGCTGGAACTCCATTCTGGGCGTTCTATGAGAAAAAAAGCCCTGTATGTATGTATGTGTGTGTGTGTGTGTGTGTGTGTGTGTACTGAAATATGTCAAAATGTTTGGTCACTATTCTAACATTCTGAATGGGAAGAAGGCTGAAAAGATAGTGCCTGAATCGGATTTTGTAAACTTTCCCTTAATTGCAACAGGAAGATAAATGTCTTTTTTTCTTTCCTTTTCTCAATAGCTCTCTTTAACAAGTATATTATAGTAATTGTGTCATTCTTTTTTTTGCAATGTGAAATTCTTGTACCACAATGTAGCTTGGCTCACTTGTTTAGGCTGCTCTCCCAATAAGCACTTCATTGTGGTTCGCTTGTTCTTGACATATGGAACAGTGAATGTCTGTGGCAAAATGAATATGGCAGTATCTAATCACTAGGAATGTGGTACTTTATTTTGCTTTACTTAATGATTCTGTAGTCTGGGATAATGCTTTGTGACATTTTGAGGATGGTACTTGGAAACCAAACCTTTTTCTAGCATTCCCATCTCCTTAAGTGCTTAGTGAATATTTCTGCACATTTATTTATTAATTAGCATTAGAATACTGATGGGATGTGGGATTCTGTTTGCCTCAAATAAAGATTGAAAGCTTTCCTTTTGTACTCGATAGACATAAATATTAGAGATTTGTTGCTGGCACTTGTTCTGTTTACTTTTAACATGCATTAATAATGTGAAAGAGGATAGATGGACTATGAAGGGGTTCAGATATTTTGGAGGCAACGCAACATAATTCCAAATGACCAGGCATAAACAAAGCGAGAGAGGTACATCAATAAAAAGTCAAAATCAGTTGGTCAAGAGGCAAAATAGCTGACAGTACTTTGTATTGATAGACATTCAAAGTACTAAAAATACTGAGAAGGATATATCTCTTTTATTTATCTGGAACCCTGATCAGCAACTAGTTTTACACGATAAGTGGTTTGAAAAAAGTCTTTCCCAATCTAGGCCCAGGACACAGTATGTTTTTATCCTTAATGTTCATTTAAAGATCCCTGTGTTGGCTGCATTATTGATTTTCAATTAGGGGAAGAAGATAGCAGAAGTTTAATATAGATTACATTCAGCAAAATATCAATTGTATATGGAGCACCTGTCAAAAATGCAGGAGAATATTCGAGAATATTGGGAAATGATTAGAATAGTAATTACGAATTCTGTACTGGGGAACAACTATATCTTTTTACTCTGGAATGTCCAGATGTGACAGATGTGATAGAATATGTATGGTGAGTACCAGGTTAATGAAGGTCAGTTTATAACAAGGGAAATATCTGTTCTACATAACTGAGGTTTTTTTCCTCAACTGAATTCTATAGTCTTTTTGAAATAGTCCATAGGGGTGAAGAAACCAGGCTGAAATCATTTTTTATTTTGGCTGCTAGAACTTGCTGAATATTTCTCTAAACATAGATGCTTGATTCCTAAAGTTTTCAGCCCTCCATCAGTAAATGTGTTGTTTGTAGCGCTAACCACCCGTCATAGAAAAATGTATGTGATCAGGAAAAGCCATACATTTTTCCATTTATTCCTTTTGTGTTATCTCAGTCAAGCTTTTAATTAGACTACAAACCTGAGCGTGTTCTTCTATCCAAGCCACAGTTTGTAAACCATGTTCATTAGGACTCATGAGGGTAAAAGACTACTTTCACTTTTCTTCTGCTTTCATCCCATCTGTTAATAGCACTGAGTAGGACCATCTACACACAACCTAGCCATGTGTGCAATATATGCATATATAATAAATGTGACATAGAAACTCCACTGTTTCTCTCAGCAGCTGTGGGTTTGTCTCTGCAGAGGCCACCCAACAAGCTAAGAACGCAGGAAGCACCAAGAATAAAGAAATTGAATAATGATAAAGAACTTCATAATGATGAAGCAGTTTACTTATTCCCCAATTTAATCAATTACCAAATACTGTAGCTCTTTCTCGTCTATGATCCAGACAAAGAACAGATCATAATTTGGCTGACTCAGGGCTGTTCAGGGCCCTGCAAGATGGCTGTTAGGTGAAGGGGTACTTAAATGTTTGTTCTGCTCTATTCTTTTGTTACCGTTTTCCCAATAGGGGAACCCAATTACTCGTTTCCCTGTAATTACAGAGCAGCATTTTAACTTTTCATCTTCATAATTTGCTACCCATCTATTTCTTCCTCAGTATTGGTACGATGGTGAGGAGTTGGGGGAACTCCCTCTGGACTTTGATGTCATTTGGGATGGAGATTTTGCCATTGACAAGCCACCAGGATTCAAAGGTACCAGCTCTGGGTATCAAATGGTTTAAGGACGCACAGTTTCTCTTAGCTTATCACTGTAAAGCTGGTACTAATTGATTTTGGTTTACTAGTTCCCTGGAATTAAAATTTTGATTATAGGTAGCCTAATAAAATAATACCAGGGATTTAATGTGTCAGAACAATTTTGCAGGTCGAGAATGTTCTGCTATTTAAAGCAAAGACTAAGGTTATTTCCATATCTCATTGTTTCTGTGCCCCAATCTCTCCCAAAAAAGTCTGAAACAAACCTGCCTATCTTCTTTTCCCTTGCTGATCTTGAAATACCAAAAACACAGTAAGCCCATTAGTGCTATGTTTTCAGTTGACCAATAGGAATCTGCAAAAAAGAAAAAACCTCTTCAATTGTTGCCTTAGCCAGACAACTGAAGCAACAGAAAAAAAAATCCTCTTTTCTACCACACAAAAATAGATGAAAGAAATCACTAATATATCCCTTCCCTGTTTCTCCCTCCCCCCTCCCACTCTCACACACACATTTTCAGTATATGCTATATGCGTTGGTTGTTTGGAAAAAAATATATGAACAGTTGTAACAGGATGAACTGCTTAGCTACCAAGCCATCATTCATCCTAGATTAAAAATGCTATGGTGAGCAATGAAGGTGGCACCATAACAGGTCATCAATTCTGCAGCCAGGCACTTTTCTTAACATAGTAAAGGTGGCAGCTGAAGTGAGGGAGAAGAGGTTACAAAAATGCATACTTTTTAGACTACAGGAATTACAGTAATACTTCTAGTTTGCTGCTCTCTCCATTTCCTCTTGGGGGAAGTAACCAAAATTCCACTTCTCTCAGGGAACGAAAAAATAATTCCAACAGCTGTTTAGTGTTTGGCAAGCAGCTTGTTTCCTGCCAAAGAGAAGGTAGAATTAAAACTCTTCTCAATTTCAACCTGCTAAATCAAATCAGCATTCTGCTAAAAGGATCAGCCTGTGGCTGATGCCCATGGCGGAGGGATAATGCAAGCATTTCTTCCAGTAGGGAAATGGACCATTCACAAGTTCTGCACAGTTTTACTGACCTAAAAAAAAAGGGGGGGGGAATAAGTTCTTGAATTATTTTTATAATATTTGGATCACTTTGGATTATAGTTTTTGAATTGAAAGTCAGCTGTATCACTGAACTCAGTCTGCTGCACGGGACCACAGAGGTCTAGAGCAGCTTTCTGTTCTCACATAGAAATATCTTAAATCTTCCTCTCTCCCAACAAGTTCAAACACATCAGTAAGACGCAAATCCATCTGTGTCCATACCTCACTTTCTATGATGCTCTTCAAAATGGGTCACTTCATTCTCCTGCACAACCCCAGTTCACTCTGCTATAGTGAATGCCAGCCTGGGTGCATTCAAAACAAAGTTAACCTGAAAACTGAATAGGCGAATAGTCACTTTGTTATCTTACAAGTTATCTCAACACCTTCTCCATTAGGATCAGAACAGCAGTTTTGTTAGGATGGTTATTACAGAGCAGCTGGCGCCAAGCAATCCGCAGATTCTTTATTATTTTAACTCGTATTTCTCCCCCCCACCATTTTCCTTAGCTCTCTTGTACAAGTGTTCAGCCCAGCGCTCTAGCTGTGGACTTTGCCTCAAATCTGATCCACGTTATGAGTGTGGTTGGTGTGTACCTGAACGTCGTTGCCTTTTGCGTCCTCACTGCCCAGCTTCCAGGCAAAATTGGGTGCCACCCGGTCGGCGTGGGGCACGTTGTACTCACCCTCGTATTACACAGGTAAGAAGCCTATCAGCAAATCTTCACATTCCACCTCTGTTGTTTTTTTTTTGAAGTATGTTCTTTAGGAAATATACAGTATATTCCAATTTTTCTCAGCCTGTGTCATCCCTCAGCAGGTTTGGTTGTTTACATGTTGAATGGTGAATGATGGGATTTGTAATCCAGTGCATTAGCAAATTACAGAATGGGGAACACTGGCTTTCCACATCCTTCAATTAAGAATCAGGATGGTTCATAACTGATTAATAGAATCATGAATAACACTGTGGTCCTTTTCCCCATCACCCAGACAAAGAATCCACCTAACTCAAAAAAATCAGTAAACGGGGCAACTGTTTCTTTGAACCTTTCTTTGGATTGGGCAGCTTTGCCGTTGTATCCTGAAATGTTACAAAGACATGAAATGTAATGGAGAGAACCTACAAAAATGTGGAAATGTGAGAATCTATCCCACTTTGCCATCACTTCTGTTCCTCGATCATCCCATTTTCATTGGTTTCCTTAAAGGTAGCATCCACTCCCATTTTGTGGCATGCTTCAAGCTTACACATCTTGGGTGTAGTCTTTCAGTTTGGGAGGCTAATATAAGCCCAGTTCCTCTCTGATTATGTACATGAGGAACATGGAAATTGATTGTATAAGCTGCTTCCTAATTTGGATGACTTGTTTAGGGATGATTTTCAGTATGACTTTTATGAGTGTCAGAATCTTTTCATACTTGTATCCCGATTGGATGGAAGGAAGGAAGGAAGGAAGGAAGGAAGGAAGGAAGGAAGGAAGGAAGGAAGGAAGGAAGGAAGGAAGGAAGGAAAGAGAAAGAAAGAAAGAAAGAAAGAAAGAAAGAAAGAAAGAAAGAAAGAAAGAAAGAAAGAAAGAAAGAAAGGCTTCCAAGAAGTAAAGCTTGACTCTTCTTTGTGAACTCCTTACTTCCCCCAGCAAATACCTTTTGCTTCTCTTCCTGTTATTTCTCCTTCTCTCTGCAGGTACTGCCACTGACTGGTCCCAAGGAAGGTGGGACTCGGGTGACAGTTTGGGGTGAGAACCTGGGGCTTCATTTCTATGAGGTCGGTGTACGGGTAGCAGGTGTCCGATGTAGCTCTCTCCCTGCAGAATACATCAGCGCTGAGAGGTAGGTGAAAATTGGATGGAAAAAAAAAAGTGGGTAGCATAAAACCTGGGATCAGTTTAAGAAAAGAATTCAGAGAAGAACTGAAAGGTTAGGAAAAGGCTGTGTCATCTCTTTGTAGGGTCTGCTTTGCTACTCCTGTGCAGTCTATCAGTATAGTGTCCTGGGCCCTCACTGGTGGAACAGTGAGCCCTTTCTTCAGATGGATGGAACCTGACTTTATTTGTAATAATAACACTAGTTATTATGTGAAAAATCTCTTGCTTCCCATTTCCTCTTTCACTGTTCTTTGTTCTGCCAAAGAGTGCTTTCTATGTAGACTGCAACAATCTACTCCTGGATATTATATTTCATCTTCTTCACAGCAGACAAGCCTGAAGTCTGTTAGCATGGATTGCTTTGTTCCTGGACATGGTGTAGTGCCTTTTGGTTAACATTGCATAAGTACCTGTTACAGTCACTACCACAAAATAGGCTGAGAAATATTGGAGTATTGAACCTACTAGTAATAGATGGCATTTAGTGTTTCTAGTACTTCAATTTGTGTATGGTACTTTATAGATGTTATCTTCAGGCCAAACAATCTTGCGTGTATAATTTCCCTGTTTTTCTTTCCCCCCCAAACAAGATTTGGCTTGGAGGGATCAAATTTGAAGTTAAGTGCTGGGTAGAGAACCTTAATATATGTTCTTTGCCCTTAAATTTTCTCTTCAAAATTCTCCTCCTCCCCCCTCCCTCTCCCAATTTTGCTCCTGCTTTACATTTGAAAACCAGCATGCAAAACGTCAGGGTGTGTTAAGCACATCTATGTGTAATACCTTTTTTGGTCTTCAATGAGCCTTACAACAGCACTGGGAAAGGCAGGTTGGTTTTATTACCTTAAATGATGTGGGAAGAGGCTGCTGGACCTGCCCAGCCATGCAATAGGATCAAACTTATCTAAAACGCGAAAGATCCTGATGAATAGATGGTAAGAGCTGCTGGTTCACTGTACCAACGCATTGTCCTTTTGCGGAGGGGGAAATCATTTGCGTTCTGTTTTACCTAGCTGGACCGTGCAGGCTGGAACCAGGAGAAGGGTGTTTGAGACAGTGTCTGTGATCTCAGTACACCCCCTTTGCTTTTTTCTTCTTAAGCCTCCGGATACTTTGGCTTAATAAGGAAAGATACAATCCTTCAAGCCCCAGCTAGTCGCTTCTTTTAGCTCCCCAATGAGCTCATTGTTTAGGTCAGGTTGGATTGGGGACTTGCCCATTTTGCATTCTTACTCAGTGTTCCTCTTCACCAGTTTACCAGCAGCATCTTTGGAAGGACCTGATTTAATTCCTTGACTTTCTTTTCTCCTATGGCTGTCATGTGTCCAGTCTCAGATTTTGTTTGAGGAGTCAGTCCTTGAAATGCAAGAAGTACTATTCCTCCCCTCTTGCTACCCAGAGAGGGGAGATGCAGATAGAGGAGAGAGGAGGAGACAGGCACGCAGAGTGGGTTAAAACGACTGAATTATGGCATTTGGGGGAATTTTGACTTAATAGCAAAAGGAACATTTGTCTCCTACTTCCGTTTGCATCCTTCGTTTTGAAAACAAAAATGAACCAGCTACTTTGCTACCATAGTCTGGCATGCTAGGAAACACAAATGGGGTCATAGCAATAGCACTTAGATTTATATGCCGCCTCACAGTGCTTTACATCCTTCTCTAAGCAGTTTGCAGAGTCAGCATATTGCCCCCAAAGTGTTTTGTCAGCCCTGGATTGTCTCTGGTTGCTCTACACACATGTACTTTGCCTTCTCTCATGAGTCATGTTCCCAATCCCATAGGATCTGCCGTCTGGAGGGATTGTCTCATATAGCCTAAACCTCATAGCCTAAACTCCTGTGAATATGCAGTACCCTCTGGGCAAAAGCATAAGACGCAAGGTGCCATCTCGCTCCCCCTCTCTCATGGTCAGGCCTTTGGGGGCGTCTTCTCTTTTGTGCCAACCTCTGATAAGAGTTGATTGAGGAGCGTAGTAGGTCCAGCTCAAAGTATTCCTGGCACTCTCTTTCTGGGCCATTGATGTCAAAGGGTACACTAGACACCTCTGCTAATGGTAACGGTGCCCACTCTTCCTGCATCTCCCACAACATTAAGAGAGAACTTCTAGGGCCAGTGAAGACTTACTAAAGCTGCTCTGGGGCAGATTAGGTCTCCTGTATGTCCAGCCTGCTCAAGAGAGCTACCCATTCTGAAAGAAGGAGGGTGGGTGTGGAGGGGCTTATGGAAAATGAGGGGTGGGTGCATTGGCCTTGGCTCTACTGACAGATCTCATCCCTTCCCCTCAGGTTGGTGTGCGAACTTGAGCCCTCGCTTTTGCCAGATCCTCCCCCAGGCCCCGTGGAGCTCTGTGTAGGGGACTGCAGTGCTGACTACCGGACCCAGTCGGATACTCCTTTCACCTTTGTGGTAAGCAGTGTTATAGGCTAGAGTCATTATTACTGAAGTCCTGGATAGTTTATAATGCAAGCGACATCTTCCCAGAGAGTTGTAGAGGGGGTTTTGCCCGAGAGGTAGGTTGATTTATTTGGAGAGCAAGAGATTTGTTTTTGAAGTGTGCATTTCAGCAGACAATTCATTCCTGATGTTTGTCCCCTCTAGACCCCCAGCTTTTTTGGGGTGGACCCTGAACGAGGCCCCACCTCAGGTGGGACGAAAATCAGCCTCCTAGGAAACCATCTGGATGCTGGGAGCAATGTCACCGTTGCAATTCGAGGAGCGCCATGTCGCCTAATCGGGTACTATTGGGGTTTCAGTAGGGAGGGCTGGATCTCCTTGATCAAACTGAAAACACACACAAAAGATTGCAATATTACCTTGCAGTGTTTGGGTTTAGCATTGTGTTCAGCACGTGTCTTATATGCTTTCAGTTTAATGTAATGTATGAAATCTAGACACAGATTTGTAGATTGTGGTAAATAGGCAAGTATATTGTATGAATTATGGCACTATGGCTTAGTCAACAAGCCATAACGTAGCAGAATGTATGACCCAGCGGTATGGTTACCAGCACTGGTCAATGAGGTGCTTTAATTTTAACACTGAAGCAGTAGGCGTGAGCTTAAATGGACTCCAGAAGATGGTAGAGGACAGGAAGGCCTGGAGGAACATTGTCCATGGAGTCGCGATGGGTCGGATACGACTTCGCAACTAACAACAACAAAAGGATTATGGAAAGTGGTTCAATATCTCAAGAAAACACAATGGGAAGATCACTTAATGTTCATAGAAGTTGGTCTCCTAGGAGAAGTTGGTCTCCTTTGAGAACAAAAGAACCAGTATTACATCACAGGAAAAGTGTTAAATTGGGGAGGCCCAGATACAGGCCCTGCTTGACCAGGAAGCTTTGGGAGCTCTGATTAGATATTATCTAAATGGGAGGGAAACTACAGATCATCTGGTGTGAAATGGAGACCAATGACGGTGGAGCCTGTGTACTGTTAGAAAAAGTGCAAGATGGAGGGAGGCCATTTTACAGCTTTATTATGGGGTAGAGGCTATTATTAGGAGTCGTGCTTGTAATGCTCCCTTTCTTCCTCACTCTCCCAAGGCGTAGTGGAGGGGAGATCGTCTGCCTGTCTCCCCCCTCAGCATCAGGCCCAGGTCCTGCCAACCTCAGTCTTCGCATTGACCGTGCCAACATTAGCACAAATGGGACGGTCTTCTTCCGCTATAGTCCCGACCCAGTGGTCACAGCCATAGAGCCTGCTTGGAGTATTGCGAAGTAAGTGACAAGCCTCTGACAGTGGTATTGATAGGAGAACTTTAGCACATTTCCTCAGGGAATCTCTGTTATGTTTGCCCTGAATGAAGGCGGCTGAATAAATCAGTTTTGCGACAGCATCCGGAGCACAAAGCAGACTCTGGCTGATCTTGGAAAGAACTAAGCAGGGTCAGACTTGTAGAGAGGGCCACTGAGAAATCCCT
>NW_015386655.1:88239-109450 GCF_001527695.2 Protobothrops mucrosquamatus | reverse complement strand
TCTCTCTCTCTCTCTCTCTCTCTCTCTCTCTCTCTCTCTCTCTCTCTCTCTCTCTCTCTCTCTCTTTCTTTCTTTCTTTCTTTCTTTCTTTCTTTCTTTCAGAAACTTGATAATTTCTTGCATCTCCTTACACTTCAGGGCTATTGGAAGGACCCAGATCTCCTCCCTGCTTTTGAAGATAGATTTCTCCTAGAAAAATGACTCCTGGTTGTTGCTTTTTGCCATTGATCTCCTGCTTCACTTGCTCATTTAGGGTGATGTGGAAAACATTATATATTCAATTATATCTTCCAGTTTCTTTCACTGGAGTAAATGTTTCACATTCATGGTGATACAGATAGACATTCATATATTGTGTGTATGCAAACATGCATACACACGCACACACACAAAATATATGTAGTTATGCACACAAGTGTGTTGTTCCAAATGCAAAGAATGATATTACAAATGCAGAAAAGGATGTTCCAGTATTATAGATGCATAATGTAACTTACAGAAGCTGGAAAAAATAATGACCATTGTGTGTAGGTCATCTACTGACTTGAAAAATATTTTGGTATTTTATGTAAAAGGGATGCATGCATAATAGACAGGCCCATGTGTGCAGAGGCATTTGTAATTGACTTGTGGAATGTAACATTGTTATTTTTCCCCCATCACCTAAAAATCTGAACTTTCAAAGACAGTTGTATTCTGGAGAAAATTGAATTATGAACTGAAGGGAGCAGGACAAATGTTGAAGAGCCTTTCTTCCTGTTTAATTTATTGGATGCAAATTTCTTTTACTCATTTGATTTGGATTGTATTTGTGCTCTGCTAAGTATAGTTTGAATTCTAGATCTGAGTGCCTCCCTAGTACCATGGTTATAGTAGTACCCCTGGTGAGATGGCATCATGAAAATGGGGATTAGCTGGCCCTGTGTGTTCTGGAAATGCTAAGTTTCTCTTCTCTGACTACGCTTTCTCTTTTGCGTTTGGTTTCTTTTCTGCCCTTCTTTTTACAGTGGTAGCACCAGCCTCACAGTGAGTGGGACCCACCTCTTAACCATTCAGGAACCACGGATTCGGGCTGCTTATGGCGGGATAGAAACCATCAATGTGAGTCTTCTGTGGCAGATGAAAACCTAGTGGAATCGGAGTTTAGATCTTTGCATAAGAAACCAAGAGAGGGTGTTTCCAGAAATACTGTAGATTAACTTGTTGGGGAGGGGGGAGAGTTGCAGAGTTCATATTTATCACAATATTCCAAGGCTCAATGTGACATCAGACCATTTTGCAGCACTGGGCAATTTGTACTCCTGAGTTTCTGTACAATCCATTTAAAATCAAAACTAACTTAGGGAATCGCTGGGTAGACGAAAGGTGAATGGAAGGCAGGTTGACCCTGGAGTGTGCTTCCTTATTTTGTAGCCTCTGATAGATTATTCACGAGTGAAAATAGCCTTAACCAAAAATTATTACCTCTCCATTGTCATGCATTTGGAATTCCCTTGGAGGACAGACAAGAAATAAAAATGACAAGATGTTATTCCAAGAGAAAAAAGAATATATCTCCAAGATACAATTAAGAGCGGGGCGGAGAATGTTGCACCTCCCCTTAGGATCTAACTGATTATGTTGAGGTGATCCATGTGGCATGGGCCCTGCTAAAGTATTAAGTGGTGGATGGATAAAGTCAGAATTGTATATATTCAAAAGGCCACCCACCATGTGATTTTCTTGTCCATGGATTCCTAGTTCTGCAAGTAAATGTTATTCTTAAATAGGTTTCAAATGCAAAATGCATAGGGGACGCTCAGAGCATTGGACTGCTGGGAACATACCTTTCTTTTGTATAATTGAGAGCTAAGAACAATGCAAAGTTCCAACTTGAAAAGATGGCTATGTATATTTTTTGCCTAAGAACAGGCACAGGATGAGGGCTGGTGTTAGAAGGGCAGAGCTGATGGATGCCCTCTGTGGGGCTTGTGTGGTTTTTTTTTTGGTTTGCTTCTCTGCAGAGTTGCCAGGTGCTAAATGACTCCATAATGTTGTGCAAGGCCCCGGGCATCATACCTCGGGAGCAGGCCCTGCCCCTTGGAGGTGCTCACCCTGATGAGTTTGGCTTCCTCTTGGATGATGTGGCTGCCACCCGGACCTTGAACCGTTCTGCTTTTACATACTACCCAGACCCTACTTTTGAGACCTTTGGGCCCAGCGGCATACTGGAAATTAAACCCGGATCCCATGTTGTCCTCAAGGTATTGGAACAGTCTGTGTCGGGGCTTTGACAATATAATTGTAATGAGATTACCCCGGTGCTTTAAAATACAAGTCTTTCTAGAAGCCGCTTGCTGGAAGCCACACTCACGACAAATGATTTTCTGCAACATTATAGGCATTAAATCCTTTTGGTCAGAGATACAATGACCCAGAAGAACAAAGGGTCAGTGGGCTACCATGGCAAGTGTCTCTTGTTATGTTTGAGCCACACAAATGGAGAATTTGATCAGGGGGAATATGAGTTTTAATGTTTTTTGTGGATCCTTCCCTTTCTTATAATGTAACCTTTAGGCTTTTTGGTTGCATAAAGGAGTTGTGACTACATAAAGACATTTTTGGGAAAAAATTAAAATTAGAACCTAGTGCAAGGGCGACCTGAAGAGTATTCTAAGGATCAGGGACTCTGCTCTTCTGTCTTTCTCTGTTATTGTTGTGTTGTTGTTTTTTTGCCAGTTTCTGGCATTTACTTCCAATTTCCGGCAAAAAAATGCCAATTGGGTAAAACGGATTCACTTAATGACCATGATATTCACTTAACAAACACTACCAAAAATGCTGCTTTCGTGGTGCTTTGACTTACGACTGCAACAACTTATGAGTATAATTCTAGACTCAGTTTGGTTGTAAGTGGAGGACTAACTTTTATAAGTGGAAAAGTAAAGCTTGACGAAAGGGGCAAGAGATGTTGCCCAGCATGTCCCTTACTGTCAACTCAGAAGGGAAAAAAAAACAAAAGTATTCTAAATGGCTTACAATCAAGAAAGAAAGAAAAAAGCTTGCTCAGGGTATGAGCTCCTGTAAAAGACATAGCACAGAAGGAAAACAGGATGCCAGGCTGGAGGTATGAATACAACTTCAGGCATTAATTTGTAAAGATTCTTAACAATAACCACCAGGATATAGTTTCACGCAGGAGGGTGTTGATATTGTCTTTCAGCACATATGATAAAACAATCCTGTTCTCCCCTAGTTTCTCCCCCTATTCTTCCAGTGACTCTTAAACACTAAATTAGCTCCCAAATCTAAACTGAGGGTGGTATAATTGTATATTCCCTATATTTTTCTTCTCAGGGCCGGAATCTGATCCCTGCAGTTTCCGGCAGCACACGCCTCAACTACACAGTGCTGATTGGTGGAGAACCTTGCACCCTGACTGTCTCAGAAACCCAGTTGTTGTGTGATTCGCCAAGCCAAACTGGAGAGCAGCCAGTCATGGTACACCTGATTTGTGGGCAGGGCTGAGTAAGGGACTTGAGCCATGCTCCTCCATTCTGGAAAGTGTCACTAATGTCATGGGCAGATCAGGACTTGTCCAGTTGATGACATTTTACATGCCTTAATACAGGTAGTCCTCAATTAGTGATCACAATTGGAACTGGCAGCTCTGTTGCTGAACACCTTGGTTCCTAGGTGGAAAAATCACATGATCACGAGTTGTGATTTTACCTCCACATTCTCCACTATCTCTCCCTGTTGGAAGCCTGTTATGAAGTACACATATAGTGATCATTTGATTGTGGGATACTGCAATGTTTATAAATGTGCGCTGGTTGTAAAGTGCCTGAATGGTAATCATGGGAGCACAGGATACTGGGGCAGTTGTATATGTGAGGACTGGTTTCAAAACTGGTTTTATTATACTATTGTAACTTCAAATGGTCACTAAATGAGGCAGTCAGTAACTGAGGACTACTTGTATGACATTTTGTAAACCTGATAAATCTCTGGGGAGAGAAAAATCCCTAGATTTCCCCAAAGACGTGTAGTTTAGATCCAGAATTGACACAAGTGACTTCAGTCTTGCCCAGCTTTCTCAAACAAATACAAACAACATCCAGCTACAAATTCACATCTGTACTTGAAACATTTGGAGGTGGAGAAGACGCAGGGTTCCATAAGGAAGTCTTCCCATGTGAATAGCCGTGAACAATAATGAGGGAACATGAAATGTTCACCTAAATTGTGGGTACTGATTCCTGACCTGGTTGCTGGTTGAAAAATAAAGGGTGAATAAGAAAGAAAGACTTAATGACCTGCTTGTGGGATCCAGATGGTATCTCACTGTCAACTGCTAGAAACTGAAAGACAGCATAAAAAAATGAGTCCTTAGTCCAAGGGTGGGGAACCTTGGCTCTTTTATGACTTGTGGATTTCAACTCCCAGAATTCCTGAGCCAGCATCCATGATTCTCAACTCACCTTGCATTGTTGTTGTGGTGAAAATAGGAAGAAGAAGGCATGTTCGGTATTTTATTGTCTTATTTATAAAAATAATAAAGGGAAATAAGTAAGTATTGCTCTCCTTTCCTTGCAGATCCTGGTGGGAGGTCTATCCTTCTCTCCGGGGATCCTGCACATCTATCCTGAGGCAGCTTTGCCTTTGCCAGCTCTTGTGGGCTTAGGGGCAGGAGGAAGCCTCCTTTTGGGGGCCATCATTGGGGTGCTGGTAGCCTATAAACGGAAGACCCGGGATGCAGATCGGACTCTGAAGCGCTTGCAGCTGCAGATGGACAACCTAGAGTCACGGGTGGCTCTGGAATGCAAGGAAGGTACTGACGGGAGTAGAAATTGAAGGAAGTGCTATAAAACTGCCAAGAAGTAGTCAGAGAAAGAGGGAGGGGCATTGTCTTTGTTTCCAAGGCTGAAACATTTCATCAGTGTCTCCATTGGCATACAGCCCTGACTAACCGTCATATTCACAGGCGCAGTTCTCATAGATCATAGTAAACAGTCTAGAATGTTTCCCAGCTCTTTATAACACCAAGGCTTATCCCCCCCACCAGCTAGTTTTGTTTGCTTGTTATACAGGGACCCTTTGTTTTCCCATTCCTATGTGAAAATGTATTTTGTACACCCACAAAGTTGTGGAAAAATTCATAACATTTCATTCCCTCTTCAGCTCTCCCAAGAGTTAAACTTTCTCATGGGAAGAAGAGAGGGCACCTTGACTTCCATACATTTGCATAGGCATAGGGAACAGACCAAGGTGTGACTCAGACCTTGGACAAATCCAAGCCAATATCCTTTTCTCTGCAGTGTGGCAGTGCCTTACCTTCACTGACAAAAATGAACAGCCCACAAAACTAGACAGGAGGCAAAATTCACCAGGGGTGACTCACAAACTAAATACACCCAAACCTATATTTCTTTCTTTGCAGTGTGGCAGTGCTTTTATCTTTGCTTCACTAGGACTTGTGTAGAGTCCTTTGAATTGGCTTTGTTGATACCAAGAATCTGATGTCGCCTTGAATTTCCCCCCCCCCTGAAAATTATGGGAAGCAATGGGGGGAGGGGGAGGCAGCAGCAGAGAGATTCTGCTTAGACAAAATCTTTATCTAGTGCAATTTAAATTTATAAGAGGAAAAACAAACATAGTATGTTGTAAATTTGTTTGCACAGAAAAATGAAAATGTATATTTTGGGTAAAAAAAAGCTCATACTGAAAAGCAGAATGTCAATGGTACAGTTGTACAGTACTTTATTTTCATGCCTCTTAGATGTACAAGCATGGGGAGGTGCGTGTGTGCATGCGCACACAGGCACACACTCACGCACTATCCCAAGAGAACATCTTACAAGAGTAACCTAAGGTACATAATGGCCAAGTCGAGTGCATCAAATCGCATTTTCACTTCACTTGCGTAGTATCCAAGAACAATGGTTAAGGCAATTTGAGGCAGAAGATCCCACAAGCTCCTTGCGTCTCAATGGCAAGGAAAAATACACTAATAATGCTTTAAAGATGGGGGGGGGTGACCATGACACCCCAAACCAATTGGTTTGAGGCAGCTCTGCCTAATGATAAAACTCTGTTTTCAGCCCAGCATGCTTTAGAGCAGGGGTGTCAAACTGCCAGCCTGCAGGCCAGATGCGTCATGCCAAAATCACGCCCATCCCATTGCTGGCAATGGAAAAAAGTTACGATACATCGCGACACATCACGTGATGTTGCAAGTTTGACACCCCTGTTTTAGAGTAAAGGAAGGACAAGCAGAGAAGGGATTTGAGGAATATTATATCACATGCATGAGCTATTACTCCAGTCTGAAATGATAGGTTTACCTGAGCCAGTTTAATATACACAGAGGAAGGATGGTAGCTTCAGAGATGTGATGTGGTTCCAGTTGCCATCTAATCTCAAAGGAGAAATGAAGAATTTAGATTCTTTTACAAGAAGTCTCATACAAGCTTAGCATATGCCTGTTACATGTTGCCAAAATATGCACTTGCAGTGTTTAAGCATGATCTTCAGTCTTTTCCATGTGAAACATTACCTGTTCATTTTTGCTGCCTGATCTGATGAGACAGGGCTATTGCAGGCCAAGGATGGCAAGATGTTTAATTCTTTGGCTCCATTCTGGTCAAAAGAGGCAGAGTGAAAGGAAAAGTCTCCTTTGCAAAGAACTCAACACTTTTAACAGTCTTCTACCTTCTTCAGCTTTTGCTGAGTTGCAGACAGATATTAACGAGCTGACAAACAACATGGATGGTGTGAAGATCCCATTTCTGGATTATCGGACATATGCAAGGCGTGTGCTCTTTCCAGGGGTGGATGATCACCCGGCACTTCAAGAAACCAGTGTGAGTGCTTGTCATGGAAAAATGAGACCTGCATGACATGCTGTCTTAACAATAATATTAAATTGGGTATAAATTGAGCTATGGAGATTGGTTTATCCTGAGGTTTGGTACACTGAGGCCTTTATATTTCAATATCTCTGGTATCGTTGTCTGCTGAACTTCTCTATTCAGAGAAGTTCAGCAGAAATTATGTATTGGGGCTGATTCTGCTCCCGATAACGATGGATCTAGGAGTTCCTTCTCTTCATATACCAGCACAGAGACCCCCTTAGTTTGTAGATAATGACCATCAAGCTGAACTTCTTACTGATCTTCATTTCCGTCTTGTTAGATCTACGAAGGTTGCATTCAAGAGCAAATCTATCTATCTATCTATCTATCTATCTATCTATCTCGATAGATAGATAGATAGATAGATAGATAGATAGATAGATAGATAGATAGATAGATAGATAGATAGATAGATAGATAGATGGATGGATGGATGGATGGATGGATGGATGGATGGATGGATGGATGGATGGATGGATGGATGGATAGTAGATATAGATATAGATATAATTTATCTATCTGTATCATCTGTCTATATCATCTATCTATTTCTGCCTGCCTGCCTGTCTGTCTTGGGGCTATTGGAAACGAAGTGGTATGATCCAACAAGGCAGTCCAAAGTTCATAGAGGTGAAACAGGTATGTGAAGTCAAGAGCGTATAAAAAGACTTTCCCGGTTGTGAGCAACACACCCAGACTATTGGCATGTAGAAAGCTACAAGGAATATTTTGTCATTGCCCATGCTAGCCATGTTGCCATATTGGCTTAGGGAGCGGTTTCTCTTTTCTTGCCTCTGCAGACACCACCAAGCACAGAGAAAGGGCTCCGTCTCTTTGGGCAGTTGCTACACACTCGGCCTTTCCTGCTGACCTTCATCCACACCCTGGAAGGCCAGCGAGGTTTCTCCATGCGAGATAGAGGCGCTGTTGCTTCTCTGACGATGGTGGCCCTGCAGGGCAGGCTTGACTATGCTACTGGGGTGCTGAAGCAGCTGCTGGCTGACCTCATTGAGAAGAATCTGCAGAACCGTGCCCACCCCAAGCTGTTGCTCCGTCGGTGCGAGACCTTCTTTGATTCCCATGATCCTCTCCTCCTGGTCCCATTGAATGTTGCTGTTTAATAATTAAATTGGCAACAGTGAACAGTGCATGAGTCCGTATTATTATCAACAATATTCGTGGGATAGTCAGAACACAAGTTAGAAGAGTGGAGATATCCAGATCCTTTCTTCCTTTTCACAAAACACTACCACAGGTATAGGGGACTTCTTCCATCTCACAGTCGCAAGCAACGCTCCTCTATCTTTCTCTTGTTCCAGGACAGAGTCAGTGGCTGAGAAAATGTTGACCAATTGGTTTACTTTTCTGCTGCATAGGTTCCTGAAGGTAAGAGTGCCTGAAATTTGGGCTCTTCAGATTTATTCTGTTACAACCCTGGAATCATTAGCTTCATCAATTTAATGATATTCTCCACCTAGTGGGATGCTGGGAAATTTGAGAGAAAATGCTGGGAACTGTTATTCAGTGATAGAATATAAGCCTTAAATGTGGAAGACCTTAATCCTTGGGACTTCCCTTAAAAAAAGAACAGATAGAGCTGATGAGAATAGAAAATACAGATTGGCTTATGATCTCATTTGCTGCCTGCAGATTCCCAGGTTTCCTGCTTCAAGCTTGTCTCTTCCTTACCTAGGAATGTGCTGGGGAGCCATTATTCATGCTGTTCTGTGCCATCAAGCAACAGATGGAGAAAGGCCCAATAGATGCCATCACAGGCGAGGCACGCTACTCGTTGAGCGAGGACAAGCTCATTCGCCAGCAAATTGATTACAAGACCTTGGTGAGCTTAGGAGGTGGCAACAGGGAGTCAACCACATATTACACTTCAATAAATCATGGCTGTATGTAAGAAGAGGCTTGTTGCCTAAGTCATTCTAGCTTGCAATTCTGGCTTGGAGGCATCTGTGCCACCATATTAATTAAGCATTTTCATTTTGTAACCATTGGAAACTTTCCTAAGTGGGTTAATTACTTAATTTCAAAATGGGGGATCAGCCTGGAAGAAGCAGAGCTGTAAACAGAGCTGGAAATTATGGGTGATGTACCATGAAAGATTACATTGTGCAAAACACCATAACGCTATAGAGAATCAGGATTTGATGGGTATTCTGCAAGGTATTTCATGCTGGGCTGCAGCTAAGGTAAAGGCAACAGGTGCTACTTATAGACAGCTGGTTGGGAAGACAGAAAGTCTCTTTAACAAAGTAGCCAAATATTTTGTCCTTTTGTGAATAAGCTGCCTCTGGTTTCAATATCACAAACTCCCTATTGCAGTTCTGTTATCCACATCCATATTTGGCAATAGGGATTTTTAAAACACCGAAACACTTATTTGGAGCTGTGTTAAAATACAGAGGTTAAAATGGCTATTTTCCTGAGCTATTAAAGCTGGGAGAAGTGGGATGGTTACCTCTTATTCCAGATCCCAGATCTGTGGATGTTCCTAAATGTGTATCTTTACCATGACTTAAAATGAGCAGATTTATTTTCCCTGCTAGACATTATTATGCACCCCTCCTGAGCCACCTGGGGGACCTACAGTGCCTGTTAAAGTATTAAACTGTGATTCGGTGACACAAGCGAAGGAGAAGCTTCTAGATGCTGTATATCGAGGCGTACCCTATTCGCAGCGGCCACGAGCTGAAGACATGGAGTTAGGTATGAAGGCAGGAGCATGGCAGAAAGCAGGTGGGGGTCGTGAGCATGGAATGGACCAGGGTAATCAGCCACTGGCTTAAATTTGTAACTAAATAGGAAGAGAGAATAATAAAGCCAACTGTCTTCCCACTCGTCTTCCGGTTTATCCCAGAGTGGTGTCAGGGTGCTGGGGGACGGACCGTCTTGCAGGATGAAGATGCCACAAGTAAAATTGAAGGAGACTGGAAGCGGCTCAACACATTGGGACATTATCAGGTATTTGCCTTCCTTTTCTGGACTAATTCACCATGAGAATGGAGGTTCGTTCTTCGACCTCAGAGAACGAACCTCCACCCTCATCCTCCACCCGACCTACAGACATTCACCACCCTCACTGATTAACTATCTTAATATGTATGTTTCAGTTTGAGACTAAAAACTTCAATAGTGTACACGAATGTACAGTTTTAGCTTTCTTTTAAAGCTCTGAGTAGTTTATATTGTAGCAGTCATGCTTACCGTAATATTGCCAGCAGCCAACATATTAAGAAGAATCCTTTAGTCTCCACTGGAGTAGAATCCATTGAGATCAAGAAGGGGAAACTGAATCTCTCTGAATAAAAACCACAGAATGGCACTTGGTTTTGGATTAAGGCTTACCTCAAGGTGCTGCTCTTAATAGTCTTGGGTTGCCTCAGAGGTCCTCCTCATGTTGGCAGTTTGTTCTTGTGTATTTCTTTAGAAATTAGTGTGACATATAATTGCTAAAATTATGAACTAAGTAGCTTCCTGTTCAGCTTTTGGCTCCATCATAAATTTGATCAGAGGGCTTTGCCCAAACTAGTATTCTCTTAAACCCCTCGATGTTTGCATGAATGAGTGCACAGATACTGTGATGATAGAAGGTTAGTAATCCCTTTAGAGCTATCTGTAATCCTGCAGTATTGTCACCCACAATGTCACCTGTCCTAGTGCTAGTAATAGGTAAAGATTTTGTGGTTAAACAAACAATAGCCAAAATGAAGCTCAGTTCACATTATGTAAGTATCTACTGGCAAGTATTTATGTATTGATGTTTTGGCATATTGTCTTGACAGCATGATTGCAGATAGTTCTAAAAAGTTCACAAACTTTCTCTCACTACTATACCCTTACTCTAGTTTCTGGTATGAGAGTAATGATTCTGCTCTAATTTACAGAGTTTACAATGACTGTGTAAAATGCATTGAAAGTTTGAAGTGTACTGATAGAAGAGAATATTAGAGTTAAATTGTGGGAATCCTTGTTGCTCTCTGACCTTGTTGGTTTTCTTGCAAATGTTTCATTACCAAACTAGGTGACAACATCATTGCTGAGATGGTAATATCATCAGATCATTGATGATGTTACCTAGTTTGGTAATGGAACATCTGCAAGAAAACCAACAAGCTCAGAGAGCACCAAGGACCCCCACAATTTGAAGTGTTCTATGTTAATTCTAAGTGTTATTAATGGTGTTAACTGGCTGACATTCTTCTTTCTTCTCTTCCCCATCCCAATCCATCTTACCTTTAAACCTACTTTTCCCCTCTTCCACTCCTGCCACCTCTGCAAATTAACACACAGGTGGCAGATGGCTCCACGGTGGCCTTGGTTCCTAGGCAGGCATCAGGCTACAATATTGCAAGCTCCTTCACTTTCACCCATTCGCTGAGTCGCTATGGTAAGGAATGGCACACCTCCACCCCACCCACCCACCCACCCCAGATCTTCACCATCACAGAGATGCATGTCTGCCCCGAATGACTTGCGAGCCCCAAATTTCTCCAACAGCATAACCTAACATGGCAAAGAAATGCTTAACCCAGTTTGGGTGTGGAGGTACTCTAAAACGTAGCAGGGGCTGTCTGTGAGCTGTGTGTTGCTTGGACCTCCACCAAAGTGGTATTTGTGATGGGTTGTCCCTGTTGAAGCACCCTTGGAAAGAATTCTCTGTATTTTCAAAGGGTTTCCAGGCAAGGGGAAAATCCATGTTTCTTGCCCAAGAGAGAAGAGAGCAGCATGGATAACAGAGGGAGGGAAGGATGGGATATGGATGTAGATGACCTCAGAGTGGAGTCTTTAACAGGTTTCCAAGGGAATGTGGCCACCTGGTTAAGATTTAAGCAGATGGATAGAGACTAGGGCTATGTAAAGATCCAGATTTAAATATTATTTGGAGGAGCAGATGTGGGCACGCCCTTTGCACCTATCAGGAACACCTTAAAGCAGCCATGCATGCTTCTGGGACATGTTCCATACGTGTGGTGTAATGTGCAGGAACTCTTTGAAAATATATGCTGGAGCGGTCCAGACTTTCTGACTAAGGAGCCAAATTCCACAATCTGTACACATTATGCAAATGTTCATCCTTTCTCATTTTTCGTAGTTTTTCAAACCCTGAAAATCTTACCTGCTTGCAGTTCACTTTACATTTTTAAGGTGGTTATTATTATAACCATAAACTCTAGAAATGTGCTTGAAAGTAAGAAGCTTGAAGTGCTTCACTTTCTGGGCTTGTTCTTAATTCTTGCTGAGTTGCAGCAGGTTTGTCCTCCTTGAAATTGGAAGGAATACCCCTTGAAATCGTATATTCTGACATTTAGAACTTGTTTTCAGGATACAGCCTTTCCGTCTTTTGTGTGAGGCCTCATAAACTGAGATTACAGCCTTGTGGAAATGAGCCTCTGTTGTTGTCTTTTTATGTGGCTTGGCATGCAGAGGCATGTCCTCTGACATATACACACATAGGCTTTATATGGTGCTGTGGATGCTTCTTTGCATGTGAAGGGCCATCTCCATCCTATGTGTTTAGCAGCTCTACAAACTGAGATCCAAGTGATATTTCCGTGATCGGTCTTTGACAGGCAGCTCTTGCCACGTCTGAATTTTATTCCCTGGCCTTCCTCCCAGCATTATCCTGGCCTAGCTGTAATTTTCATTGCTATTCCAGGCACGAAATGTCTATAATTTTACAGCCACTCCCACTTTGTGGTTGGAGCGGAAGGGGTATACTTTACTTGGTCTCTGGAGGGTGAGGATGATGGTAATAGTGGTTCTGCTCAGATTTCAGGCACTGAGCCTGGGGGAAAAAAACCCCTTTCCTCTGGATATAGAAAGGTCTTTTTTTAAAAAAAAAGTTTAATCAGGGCTGGAAGGAGATGCCTGAATTGAGCAAACTCAAAGTGACTTCATTTCTCACCCCTCCCATCCCCTGCAGAGAGTTTGTTGCGCACCTCCAGCAGTCCAGAGAGCTTGCGTTCACGAGCTCCCATCCTTACTCCAGATCAAGACTCAGGCACCCGCCTCTGGCATCTGGTCAAGAACCATGAGCATCTCGGAGACCCCAAAGAAGGGGAGCGAGGGAGCAAGATGGTTTCTGAGATCTACCTCACCCGGCTCCTTGCCACCAAGGTATGGTTGGCAGAGAACTGGATCTTGGAGTTAGTAGACAGGTTTGGTCCTCACCTACACCGCCCTACACCCTACATTCACTCTACAACCTGGAGTGGAGGCATTCAGTCAAGATATTCTAAGTTTAAATCAACCCTTTATTTTATTTATTTTGTTTATTAAATATCTGTGCTGCCCATCTCACTGATTCAGAGACTTTGGGGGACTTGCAATAGAATAAAAAAGTTAAACGGTGCTAAACAGCTATTCAAATTAGAAAATTTGAATAGAAAAGTTAAAAGTTAAAAACCAAGGTGATGGGCGGCCTGGGTGTGGGGTGATAATCTTCTCTACCCTGTTAGCAACCCCCAAAATAGAAAGCTCTGGGCCCCCAGGCCAAGCAGCAGAGTCATGTTTTTAGGCTCTTCCACAAGGCCAGGAATGTGGGGGCAGACTTCATCTCCAACTGGAGAATATTCCAGAGAGCAGAGGCCACAGCAGAAAAGTCTCTTCTCCTGAACCCCGCCTGCCAAAATGTTTTGGTTGATTGATGTCTTTCTTCGGAAGATAAGGTATTGCACAGTTTCAGAACCAGTCCTTTAATAGATGACCAAGAGATTTTTCAGCCTTTGTTGGCACTATATCTCTTGCCCTCAACAAAACTTTGCTGAAGAGACATTTCTCCATTTCGCTGTTTCAGTTTTTGTTCAATCTTACCAAGTTCTTCACATAGATAGCCTGCCGCTTCTGAACAGAACATTGTTTAACGTACCTCTTGTCTAGCAACGGGAGCAGGAACATGGGTTCCCTTGCTTTGGGCCCTCTGCTATTCTGCCACATTTTCAGTGCCTGCCAGCTGACATCTAAATAAAGTTTCAGGTGCTTTGCCAGATCTGTGCAACATCAGATCTGGCAAAAATCAAAGCTGTAAATTGCCAGGGAGTAAAGAAGAAAAGCAAGTATCATTTGAGGTCTGAATTGTAGTTGTGTATATTTGTGTTCTCTGCGCTTGATTTAATTACATTATTGTTATCTGGAACTTTGTTGTAATATATTTTGGTAATATGTACTGATGCTATCAAGATCCTCACAGAGCAATCATTCCCATGGTACCTTGGGAGAAGCAGCAATAATTTACATTGATATGAAAGTGGCTTCTGTTGAAATGTAGATGCAATTTAAGCTTGTGGATTTCGAAGGGATTAATGTTATAATTCCAGATCATGACCATTTGATATAGATTTATAGTCAAACTCCAGTAACAGAGTACGAGAGGAGCTGGGAAAGAATATCTCAAACAGATCATTGATACTTGTTATTTTTCTGGGAAATATTGAGATTAAATTTATTCTCTGACAGCTGTTTACAGTACTTTTATTTTCTGTGGGATCCTAATACGGACCTTAGTTTTTGCAAAACTAATGATTGTCCCTTTGCATAATTTAGCCAACTATTTTATACACGTTGATCTAGACCCCGTGTGTCAGTTTTCAGATCATGTGGCATTGAGGAGGCAACTGAAAAATGGGCCAGTTTGGGCATCTAATGGAACTAATGGGTGATAAAATGTACTCTTGATGATTGCAAGCTTGGCTTTGCCAAAGCAGGTGTGTACATTTTTCTCCAAGGTTATGAAGATTTGAAATCTGGTAATGAAATTGCCATTTTCATGATCCAGAAGAACTCAGATAGATATTGTGAGCCGTCCAGAGTCATTTGCTGAGATGGGCAGCTATAGAAATCAAATCAAATCAAATCAAATCAATCAATCAGTATTTCTAGATTCAAATCACAGTCAACATCTACTCTGCCAGGTGTTCCACCCGTCAAGTTTAACGGAGAACTTACCATTATTGATCAATTCTGTTGTTTTTGTTTGGTGGAATTTTGGTACTTCTTAATGAAGGGCGGGGGGTGAAGTTAGGAAATGCAGTTGGGATCTCCCCAGATTAACGTGCTTTCCAACCACCTCAAAAGATATATTGTGGAAGTATTTGTCTTTTCCAGGGCACATTGCAAAAGTTTGTTGATGACCTGTTTGAGACAGTGTTCAGCACAGCACACCGGGCCAGTGCCCTTCCCTTGCCCATCAAATACATGTTTGATTTCCTGGATGAACAAGCAGAGCGGAGACAGATTGGGGATGCTGATGTTCGACATACCTGGAAAAGCAACTGGTGAGATTTCTGCATTTTGATTTGTTGTTGACACATGCTATAGCTGAGTTGTGAACCGCAGCTAGAAACCCACAGCCTAGCATGGCTGTGAGTTCCTATCAATCTGCCTAACCCAGAACTGAGCAGGCGTTTCCCAGAGTTCACACAGCTTCCAACAAAACAAAAGGACTCCACTCTTCAAAAGCACTTAATGTAACAATGAAACTGAACATCAGCCTTTAATTCCCTTTCACTTTCTCTTCTTCTTGTGACAGATCATTTGGCTCAAGTGATGGCAGTTCTTCCAATATCAATGTCTCACACTTCTTACCCCTTTCTCAATTCTAGTTTGCCCTTGAGGTTTTGGGTGAATGTCATCAAGAATCCACAATTTGTTTTTGATATTCACAAGAGCAGCATCACGGACGCTTGCCTCTCGGTTGTGGCCCAGACCTTCATGGACTCGTGCTCTACCTCTGAGCACCGCCTAGGCAAGGATTCCCCTTCGACAAAGCTATTATATGCCAAGGATATTCCTGTTTATAAAGGCTGGGTGGAAAGGTGAGGTGCTGGATAAAGGGGGGGGGAATATGGATGATGATACTAGTTGGCAGATCACTTTCTCTTCTAGGAAATGGAAATTGCACCATCTCCAGATCATGGACGTCATATGCATTGCAAACTCCTGATTAACAAAACACAATTGCTCTGTTCACACTATATGTTGAATCCATATCCTTAATTATTAATATGATGATCTAGTTCAGGCATGTCAAACTCGCAACGTCACGTGACTTTGCACGACATATCGGGACTTTTTCCCCATTGCCGTCAATGGGGTGAGCTCAGTTTCGGTGTGGCGCATCCGGCCCATGGGCCAGCAGTTTGACATGCCTGATCTAGTTCATACAACATGCCTGATCTAGTTCATACAACATACAACTGAAGGGTTTCCACAACATGCTGAAATATACACTAGCCAACTGCATTTAGCTTAATCATCTGGTGTGAACTCAACAAGTATGGCTAACAAGGCCAATCCTGCTTGATTGAATCACTAAAAGGGGTGTGATATGTGGCCTCCTCTTCCTTCCATTACATAGAACAGGCATGTGGATGCATCACGCCTGACATGCCTGACATAGAAGAAGGAAGGGGGCTCTTTTCAAGTAGCGATTAAGGCGGGGGGGGCAGGAGAACCCAAGTGCTAAATTACCACAGGTAGTCTTTGACATACAGTAGTTGAGCCCAAAATTTACGTTGCTAAGTGAGACAGTTAAGTGAGTTTTGCACCACTTTACAACCTTTCTTGCCACCGTTGTTAAGTGAATCACTACAGTTGTTAAATTAGTAACATGGTGGTTAAATGAAGCTAGCTTCCCCATTGACTATGCTTGTCAGAAGATCGCGAAAGGTGATCACATGAGCCCAGGACACTGCAACCATCATAAATAAGTTGCCAAGCATCCAGATTTTGATCACAGACCATGAGGATGCTGCAATGGTCATAAGTATGAAAACTGGTCATAAGTCACCTTTTTCAGGGCCGTTGCAACTTCGAACAGTCACTAAATGAATGGTTGTAGTTTGAGGTCTATCTGTACAGTTGGATTCATGTCTTGGCCCAAAGAATGGCCAGCAATACTGCTGCATGTTCAGTATCTTCAGTAGCCTGTTGATGATTCCTGGCTAATCGTTGATGATCTGTATAAACTTGGGCCATTACATGACTTCACAGAAAATGGTAACAAGCAATCAAGTTAGTTTTTTCTAAGTTTGTACAGAATATTATCCTATTAAGTGTGAGAAATTTGCTTACAATATAAATTAGTCCAAGGGACCCTTTTCCTAAGTGTCCAACTCTCCTTCAGCCATAGCTTTTGAGAATCAGTTGTATGGCTTCTTGCTGTTTTGAGGTAAGAAATATGAAGATTACTCTATATGCTGTAAAATGGGCAAAAAAAAACCCTCCAGACCTATCAACTGTTTTATGTGCTAATAGAAGGGAAGTCATATGAAAAACAGTTGATCTTTCCTCATATATATGTTTTTCCCCCCACTAATATCAGTTTTTTAGGAACTTGGGCCAGGTTTTTCCTTCATCACATGCTGCTAATTAAGCTTTTCTGCATGCAAAGCTTGTCTTCTGCCAGTGAACTAGTAGTTACCCCATTTGTAGAGAATGGAGTTAGCCAGGCAGGAATCAACTATTCTCATGCTAGAAAGAACATGTCAGCACAGATCAGGTGCTTTCTGAGGCCATCAAGAGAAAGCCAAATATCTATTGACTCAGAAAAATAGGTGCAAAAAAGCCTAGAGTTTAAATCTTGGAGTATTGATTTATATAACCCTTGGAGTTATCTGTATATATGGCTTCAGTCTTGTCTGCAATAGAGATTAATCTCCCAGAGTCCTGTTTTGTGAGCCTTCAACCAAATAAACCAATTATAGATTAAGGAGTTATTTGTCTGGAGAGCCAGGATTTACAGCTATGGCTATCCGAAGCTTGACACTGTCCAGAAATTATAGCAAAAGAATTTATCCACTTAATCCATGATAAATCTGCCCAACTTTCCCTAATCTGGGCTGACCAATTTCCAAATTTCTCAACCAGCATAGACACTGATGAAATTTGAGAAGTCTTTCCACATATTGGGAGAATGTCATGATTCTGGAAAGTTAATTGATTAGGGTAAGGCACTGTTTTGGCATTCTTCCTTACAATTTTCAGTTTAAGGTGGGGAGGGAGTTGCCATATTAAAAATATACAGAATTCATTTCTTAGACTTATCTGGAAACAGTTGTAATAGCAAACTGAAGATTGTGTTCAAAATTAAGGAATCATAGGAAAGAATGTAGTACCTTCTACATTTTTTTAAGCGTATAGCCCTCCATTATCCAACTGCGCATGGTCAAAGCTGATGTTGTCTAATATATGTAGGGAGGGCTGAATGAAGATTGAATTGTTCAGGATTATGGCACTTTAGTTCCTTGACGCTCTTTTTAATTGTTTTTCTGTCTTGTCATCCCAATGTTCCTGGCATTATGGTGGCTCCCTCTGCCAGATACCAAATTTGGCATCTATGTCCCCTCCCCCTGCCACCTCAAGTTTGCATGCCAGACTAATTATTAAAATCAATGTTTATCCAAATATGCCATTTATGCATTATTTGAGCTAAGTATTTCAGAAAGTGCAGCTGAGTGCCAAGGATGTCAGTTTGCTAAATTTGTATGCTGGCTGCCCATTGGTGTATTCAAAGCAAAAATCAATTACAACGAATCAAGAGACCTAGAACTGCATTTTATTTATGTTTATAAGCAGTTTATTTAGGATTGTGCTTGTTTTTTCCTCTACTGAGATCAGAGGGACTGTTAGGCAGAGTCATCTACTATATCTGCCAGTATATGAAATCTTAAAACAATATTTGTCTTTATGTTCTAGGTACTACCGGGACATCACCAAGATGGCTTCCATTAGTGACCAAGACATGGATGCCTACCTAGTAGAACAATCCCGTCAGCATGCAGGGGAATTTAACACATTGGGTGCACTGGGAGAGCTCTACAGCTATGTGGGAAGGTACCGGGATGAGGTGAGGCCATGGCTAGGTCACAAGTTTTCTTTCCCCCTTCCCCTTCTGAACCCGCACTTGTCCTCAGGGGAGTTACCAACTATACATCTCATGAGAGTGGAGCCTCACTTGTACCTTACACGGCAGACAACGTGTTCAATGGAGACTGGGTGGCATCTAATTAGACATGTTCTCAGCCAGCTCCTCCGGTAGCCTCTACTTTTGTTCAACTCGTGCAGCTCTCATAAAATTCATCCTACGGTTCAATAGCCAAGGGGTGATTTACGGCATTGGAGAAGATATTGTGACAAATGGAGTCTTACCCTTTAATACCTGTGCCACCCTTCCATCCATTTCCCTCTTCTTTTTAGTTTCCCGCTCTATGTCTGTCACACTTTTACCTTTTGTAAATAGGTATGTCAGCTTTCGGAGGGAGGGCCCTGTTTTATAGATGGTTTAATCCTAAGGAGCAAAAAAAAAATCTGTGAATCTATCCTAGGGAAGGAAGCCTCTCTTTTTCCAACACTCTTACTCCAGCCCAAAACTCCTCCTAATAAGTGGACAATCACGTTGCCAGCCTTTTTTTTTTTTTTTTTTACCCCTTGCCATTCAACATCCCTTTCCAATTTTACTGGATATATCTCCATCTTGGTCCCTTGGTCTTATACCCCATTTTGCCGCTGGGAGTTTGGGCCTTAGCTCCTCCTGGCCTCTTTTCCCTTTCTCCCTCTTCTGTTCCTCCCCTTGGACTGAACCTTTTGTTTCCAATCTCTCCCTGCCTTGCCCCCAGATCCTGACTGCGTTGGAACGGGATGCTGCCTGCCGGAAACACAAACTGAGGCTGAAGCTGGAGCAAGTCACCACTCTTGTTTCGGGAACAAGCTGAGGATGCTGGAGGGGGCAGGAGGGCAAAGGGAGCGGGCAGCAGGCATCCAGGATAGGTGCCTCCAAAGGGACTCTACCTCCAACTTGGCTTGCGGCCCCACAAAGGGGAACAGACTTGACCTTTTTAACCTCCTGGGGGGCAAGAGACCTGTGACCTTTTCCCCTGGGGTGGCAGAAAGTCACTGTGGTGCCTCCCCTCCCCAGCCTTCAGTCTGGAAGCAATAACAAGCACCCGCTCCTCTGCCTCTGACTTGGGAGGGGCCACCCAGAATAAGCAATGAGGTTGGGGTGCAGCCTGATCATGCCCCCTCCCCCTCAAGCTGGCAGCTAAATGGAAACCCCCTCACCCCAAATGTTTGTGGACCCCTCTCTTCAGTCATCCCGATCATCTCCCCAGTCCCCCACTCCTTGTTGGTAGCTGGTGGAATCTGCCCTTGTTCTGTTTTTGGTAACCATGGCAATTGGATATTTTTAATCTTACCTGACAGTGCTCTCCCCCCCCTCCCAAACATTCACTCCTTCCCCACCTGTTGTGCCCTCACTGGGTGCAGTGCCTTACTCATTAATTTATTATTGCATCTTGTTAAGATTATTGGCTGTAAATGATTCCATTCCCTGGGTGTAGAGATTTCAGTGTAAAAAGTCCTTCATCCCCCACCCACCCACCCCAACCCTTTTGTTCTTAGAGTCTGTGTAAATATTTGCACTGCAGCCTGGAGGGATTTGATCCCCCCCTTTCCTCCCCAAAAATAAAATAAAATAAAAATAAGAATAAGAATCCCCCTTCAGGGACCACTAAGGAATTGTGGTGGGGTGGGGAATGCCCCTGCAGAAGCATGGGCTTTTTATTAGTTCATTTTATAATTACTTTTTTCTTTTGCTAAATAAAAGCCTGGAAAAAATGCTCTTCTTGATATGATGTGGAGGGATTGGGGGAAATGCCAGAAAAGGGGTATTCCGCGGAAACAGGCTCCCATCTTCTTGCATTCTGGTGTTACAAGGAGATATTTTGGACATGCATCCCCATGTGCAGCCTTCTCACCATCTACAGTTATGGCTTTTCTTTCGAATTGCACCTAAAGTGTAGGAACAGTGCCAGTTCATTTAGGCATTAAAAATGTTGCTTTTTTATAGTAAAATTCCAGCTGATCCATCTGCCCAAGTGCGTAACCCTTTTTATTTATTATTTATTTATTTATTTTATTAATTGCATTTATATCCCGCCCTTCTCCTTTCGGACTCAGGGCGGCTGACAAATGATAAAAAACTAACATACATAATATTACACCTAGTTAAAATTTAATTAAAACGAAATATTTGAGAATGTCCAATTAAAAGTAATTAAAACCCCTATAAAATCCCCTAGGCCAGTCCCGCTTGCTGGAACAACCACGCCTTGAGGGCGCGGCGGAAGGAAGGGAGATCAGGAATCACCCTGATCTCTGGGGGCAGTTCGTTCCAGAGGGTGGGAGCTCCCACAGAGAAGGCCCTCCCCCTTGGGGTCGCCAGCCGGCACTGCCTGGCCGACGGCACCCTGAGGAGACCCACTCTGTGAGAGCGTACAGGTCGGTGGGGGGTAATCTGTGGCAGGAGG
>NW_015386655.1:51062-87011 GCF_001527695.2 Protobothrops mucrosquamatus | reverse complement strand
CGGCGTGGGGAAGCGGTCCGGAAGTCCATCCTCAGGAGTGCATGATCTGACCATGACAAGGGCTCTATGACTATCTCCCCCGTTTCCAGATCATTTTGCCACTGGCCAGAGACAAAAATCAGATCCAGCGTGTGACCTCCTATGTGAGTGGGTGCATGAACTAATTGGGTCAAGTCCATGGTCGTCATGGAGGCCATGATTGAGAGCACCTACCCACCCATACACACACACACACACACACACACACACACACACACACACACACACACACACACTAGGTAGCCAGTTTCCACACAAGTTTGAAATTTCTATTATTATTTTTTTGCATTGGGGTGGGCAATTAATTTTCCCAAGGGGCCACAGGAGAAACTGGGACTCCTACCACCCCATCCCCAGCTTCCTAATTTTTTCCAGAATAAAGTATCTATCTCTGTCTCTATCTACATCTACATCTACATCTACATCTACATCTACATCTACATCTACATCTACATCTACATCTACATCTACCTACCTACCTACCATCCATCCATCCATCCATCCATCCATCCATCCATCCATCCATCCATCCATCCATCCATCCATCCATCCATCCATCCATCCATCCATCCATCCATCCATCTATCTATCTATCTATCTATCTATCTATCTATCTATCTATCTATCTATCTATCTATCTATCTATCTATCTATTCCATGTTTAGGAGAGGCTTTCTAAATTAAGGAGTGCAACCCATGCAATGACATTTCTCGAAATCTAAATGCCCACCAAGCTTTAAGGGCAGCATAAAGAGATGTTCTTTTCTGCATGCTTTCAAACTAAGTTTAGATTTATAGTATTGCACTGATGGATTACCCTTGTTTTATGGCTCGTGTTCCTGTGCTTTTATCTTTTGAAATATGTTTATATTAGAAGCTTATTATTGATTGCAGGCATGCCTGAGAGTTTTAAATTGGAGGGAAGCCTAAAGTTATATAAAAGTTTCCAAAGTGAGTATATTGTGAAGCATCAGAGGAAAGCCTACATCTTTTAAAATAAACNCCTTGGCCTCCGAGAGGACTCCCCTGGTTCCCCTCGTGCCAACCCCGAACCCCCTAAAAATTTAAAGAAACACCCCTCTAGGAAGGCATGTAATTTCCGCCTCCTTAGATCCCTCCATACTGCCGCTGCATGCCACCTCTCAGGGTTCCAAACCCTTTCATTAAGGCCGGCCCTCGGGATCGTGTTGGGCCATGCCTGCAGGTTTGCTGCCACTAATTTGCTTGTATATACAGATCAAGAAGACGTATAACCTTAAATGCCCATTATGGACTGAGCCTGTTCTGGCTGTTTACTCACCACTCTGCGTCTGCCAGAAACCTTAAGGACACATATTGGTCATAAATGGGTAACATGTCTGTTGCATAAAGGGGGGGAGCCTGTTTAACCTTGACTGTTGAAGTGCTAGACTGGCCTCCAAATACCCAAATGAATTGGGGTGAGATGAGATGGACTCTTCCATTTCTGGGGATTGGTCAGCGGTGGAATTTACTAACATATTTCCATATATAAAACATCTTTCTATGAAAATGTAACATTAACACAGCAAGGAAAAACTCCTTTCTTAGACAACTTCCAATTAGGCTTATTTTCTATTTGCAAAGAGTTATTTTAAAAAGGGAGAGAGAAAACGGTTTTAAAAAGTGTTCATCTACCTCAAATCTGTTTTATCGGGTCAGCTTTCCACCACTTGCTGGATCACATGGGACCAAGTTGCTTCCATTCTTGTATAGGGATTTGGTGTCCGTCATTCACTCTTTCTGTGGAGACCCAAACGATAAAAAAATGCCAACCACATTTCAGTATATTCCTATATTGCCTTCCCCACTTTTTAAAGACATTTCAGTTGCTGGTTTTCGTTTTTTTTTTAAATGTGATTGCCTTAGCAGCCTATCTACGGTAATCTGTGAACTGATAAAGTGGTGTTAAGTTTTTCATGCTTTTGTGCCTTTAATTAGCAGCCTCCCCTTTAGAGCTTCTGCTCCTTGTTTCAGTGTGGGGATAACATTAGTGAACAATAGCAATAATTTATTCCCTGAAAGAGGGTCAGTCATGGTTGACTTCTCTGCCTCTCCTTATTTTCACTTATAGTGTAATAATAATAATAATAATAATAATAATAATAATAATAATAATAATAATAATAATAATAATAATAATAATAATAATAATAATAATTCATTAAACCTCCCCCCAGCATTAATGTATAGATAAAATGCCACAGTTCCTGCAGTAGTTGGAACATGGAGCAGAAACTGCCAGGAGGAAACTTCTAATTAAAGCTGTAGAAACTAGGGTTGTGAGAGAACGTAGTACAGTACTAAATTAAATGTGCTGTGGAACCACTGTTTTAATTTCAGTTTCATGTGCTGCAAAACAAAACAAAAACTCTTAGTAGCACTAGGGAGGTCAAGTGTGAAAACCATCCAAGTTATTTCACTTACATAGAAATGTAGCTCTGCCTAATGCTTCCTTTCACCTCTTACCACAGATGTTTGTGCGCTTCCATATGTACTTCCTTGCTGCTTCAGTGTCCGTTGAATTAAAAGTTACCTATTGCTGCTGGGGTGCCATTGCTTCTGTTGTTGAGTTGTTCTGAGACAGTTATCCTGCTAATTAATTATCCAGACATTTCCTTAATGTTAAGCCCTCTTAAACCTTTTGGGCATTGACACTGCTAGTTGATTTGTGGCATGCCTTCTTACTTTGTCTAAGGGCAATATTTGAGCACCAAAAGAAAAGGCAATTTATTCTGGGCCCAACTAACTATGAGTAGTAGGCAAGAATACCTACTGATAGATAACCTTAGTTAACTAACAACTCTTCTATATGCTTCATATCAAATATTTGACTACCTATCCCAGTATTCCCAGAAATCAGAGTCAGGGCAGTTATGAAGTTATAGCATCTGTGTAGAAGGTTGAGAGCAAAGCTGTAGCCTTGTTTCAAATGAAATGTGACAGAAAGGAATATCACTTACACGTTTTACCTTGACAGTCTGTATAAGCACACTACATCTGCTTATACAAACAGGGACCAAAAAATTGTACAGATAATTGTCAACTCTTGAAATAAAATGTTATGAGGGGGTGCGGGAGTTGCAGGGGAGGATGCACTTGAGGCACAGCAGAGTATGACACGGGGAGGATGCACAAGGGTGCATGTCAGTGCAAGGGAGGGACAGTGCAAGGGAGTGCACGAGAGCATAGATCAGCTTGGAGAAAGTGTGCAAGGAGGTTCATGACAGGGACAGTGTGAACAGTGGAATTAAGGGCCAGTAAGTAGACCAGCTCTTTAATAAAGTCCTCTCTGGATAAGGAGAGGACTTGAGACTGTCCATAAGTGCTCCAGACAGCTGAAAACCCTAAGACAGTGATTCTGGGGGATTTAGAGCTCTGGGAGATTGAAGGGAATCAAACCTTCTGAGATGGTATAGGACTAGGTTCTCCTGCTTGAGCAGGGGGTTGGACTAGAAGACCTCCAAGGTCCTTTCCAGATTCTATTCTATTCTATTCTATTCTATTCTATTCTATTCTATTCTATTCTATTCTATTCTATTCTATTAGTTGAATGGAGCCTAAGGCAGAATCCATGATCTGTTCCCTTATGGCAGGGGTGGGCAACTTGGCTCTTTTATGACTCATGGACTTCAACTCCCAGAATTCCTGAGCCAGCCACGCTGAGGGGAAAGGGAGAGGTTTCCAAGCTGAGCCATGCTGGCTCAGGAATTCTGGGAGTTGAAGTCCACAAGTCATAAAAGAGCCAAGGTTGCCTACCCCTGCCTTATGGCATATACTGTGAGGGTAGATTTTTTTTAAGAAATGGGAGAAAACTTTTTTTATCAGGTTCCTCCCTCTTCCTAACTCCAATTGGTTGGCAACCTGTTACTCAAAGAGCTTTTTCTGGCACAGCTCCTGCTCTCTGTTCTTCTGTTTGCTATTACAAAACTCTACTGTAGACAGACCAGCAGCAAGTGTATGAAAATCTACATACTTTGTTGCTTCTTACTCTGGTTTTTCCCTACTTCTCCCTAACCACAGCACAAACATGCCCTGGCAATATTTTCCCCCTTGCCCCCCCCCCAGCTTTGTTACTATATAACTGTTGTCTTCACTTCATCCCTAACTCATGGATGAGACAGGCTGAAGACATCCTTAGGCGTACCTGTGCTAAAATAAATTATGATCCAGACACCCTCCAGGTGCAAAATCTTTTAGGATTTGTCACCTGATGACTTGGAGTAAAGTTGGGACTGGCAGGAGTATGAAACACAGACAGGATTAAGGTAGGTAATAGGGAAGAATAATTTCCTGCTGACTCAAGGAAGTGAGTACTTCAAATCACCAGTGCCCGGTAGTGTTGGTAAAGAGGCTAACAATCACCTAACCTGCACGAAAGGGTGGGAGTGTGCATCATTTTAAGTCACGTGTTTAGCATATCCTTTCTGGATTTGGAGCCCTCCAGCTTCATTTGATTACAGCCCCCATCACTTGGAAGACACCATTTTGGGAACTGCTGCTATAGAACTTGGTTCAGTGCCTCTGGAGCTATTAGCAATTGAGGCCTTCCTTCTAGGAAAAGGGAAGAGTTGGGAGCAGTTCTTTCTTCATTATTTTTTAAAACTGGTACTGAGGATGAGGGCCCAGGGATTGTGCTGAAGAATGCATTGTGGGTTTCCCCAGGCACATGGGAACGAACAAACAAGCAGCACCCAGGAAGGTGGCTGTAGGGGAGACAGAAATGAGATAAAAGGAAATTGTTGGTGGCAGTTTATGAATAAGTCATGGATGCATCAGGAGCCTCATTAGCAGAAACTCCAGGGTAAAGGGAGAAGATTGTGCTTCCAAAGTATCATTCTGCCTTGTAGCAGAATTACAGCATTTTGAACTCGGATATAATGTGAACATGAGGAAAGAAGGGATATATAGTCTCTAGAGGGCCTATGCTGTAGAACATGCCTTCTCAAACGTATACTGCATAGGCAGGTATGTAATTGTCAGTCATCTTTGTTCACAAAAGGAGTAAAAACCTGTGCACTCCAGGGATTACTTATACTCAGAATACTCCTTTTTTGTGTGTGTTATGATGAGTCATTTGTTCCCATTTTTGTTTTGCTTTTTTATCCTAGTGGCACGTTATGTTTTCAACTTGATGTTGGATTGGGCTACATCTGTGCAGGACGGGTAGAAGAAACAAAAAGGACCATCAAGCAGAGACATAGGGGTGGGTTGAAAGCATTCCAAACTACCCACCCAAACACCCTCTCCTGCCAGGGAAACAGCATTCTTGGCTGCATTGTGCAATTGCAATAGCACTTATATACCACTCCACAATGCTTTATAGCATGGGTCCCCAACCTGTGGGCCGCAGCCCAGTAGTGGGCCTTGGCCTGCTGACCACTGGGCTGCAAGACAGGCTGGACAGTGCATGCATGTGTGTGTGCACATACCCCCACTCACGCTAGCGCCGTGACCCCGGGGTGCAAAAACAAGATGCCGCACCCCGGGGTGCAAAAATGGGCCACCGCCATGCCTCAGGGTACGAAAATGTGTTGCCACCGCACCGCGCAGCATGAAAATGGGCCACCACCCAACCTCGGGGTGCAAAAACAGGATGCCACCATGCCTCGGGGCATGGAAATGGGGCACTGCACTGCGCAAGAACCGGGCAGGGCTAGCAAGTATCACGCGGGTGCTAGTCCCGCCTCATTTGCAGCGTGCGTGTTCACGGCACATGTAAAATGCTTCCCCCTCCCTTTCCCTCTGGTCCGCCAACTGAGAAAGGTTGGTGACCTCTGCTTTACAGCACTCTCTAAGCCAGGGGTGTCAAACTGCCAGCCCGCGGGCCAGTTTCATCATACCGGAGCCGCACCCACCCCATTGCCAGCAACAGTGAAAAAGTTCCGATACGTTGCGTGACATCACGTGACGTCGCGAGTTTGACATGTCTGTTCTAAGCAGTTTACAAAGTCAACATATTGCCCCCAACAATATGGGTCTTCATTTTACTGACCTTGGAAGGATGGTAGGCGGAGTCAACCTTGAGCTCCATTAGATTGAACTCCAGACTGTGGGCAGAGTTAGCCTACAATACTGCATTCTAACCTCTGCACCAGCAGGGCTGTAATAGTGCTCATTATCATAGTTTCTTCCTTCATTCCCAATGACCCATTGGGAAATGTGGTTTGTCTGCTACTATAATCAGGGAAACAACAATCTTGTTAGAAACACTGGAGGAGGGAAGAAGGAGAAACTTTGAAGATTGTGCTAGATTAAAGAGGAAGCTAAGAGATTTTAGGCTGCATTGTCTTCCCAAAACTGATTGGTTGTCAACAGTGGTAGTAAATTGATGGCAGGAGGGAGCAGTTGGTGAAGAGTTATAGATACCTTAGGTGGGCCATGGAAAGCCATCAAGAGATACATGCAGCTGGTAAGCCATTCATCTGTGGTCGAAGGCCAGAATGAAGTTTTTCAGGCTGTTCCAAATTTTACATGTCATGTCAAGTCAAAATCCATAATCTGTAGACAGGGCAAGGCCTATAGTTTTAGGGAGAAAGGGAGTCTGAGGTCTAAGCAAAATGAAGGCTGCCTTATGTATCTGCAAGACTTTTTCCTCTTTTTTTAAATAGCTTTATTAAATTTTTCAAAGTAAAAAATAAAAGACTAACAAAAAATAATGATCAAGAAAGGAAATGGAGAGGACAGAATAGAGAGAAAAAGAGAAAATAGAGGTGCAGCAAAATTTAAAAAATATAAAAAAACAAAGAGATACAAAAATGCCTTCCAGCTTCTTTTACAGCAGATAGAAATTAAAGTTTAAGTTCAGCTCCTACTCAAAAATTACAGCTTAACATCCATTTTTATCGCCTCTGAAAATTGCTAATCAAATCCGTATGTCATAATTTCGTGTTTTTACATTTTCTGCAAAAAGTCCAAAAGAGGATTCCAATTGGTTATAAATTTAGTCGAATGTCTTTTCTCTAATCAAAGCAGTCTATTTCACCATCTCAGCCAACTCCATCAGCTTTAACAGCTACTCTTTCATTGCAGGGTATTATCAAATCTTTCCAACCTTGGGCATACATGGGCTTTTCTGCCATTATAATAATAGGAACAAGGTATCATGCAATTTTTCCAAGTTTTTGTTCATCCTAACAAAAATATCTCAGGTCTGAATTGCATATTGGCCTCAAGTTTTTTTGGATTAATATATGTATTTTAATCCAGTAGTTTTTAGCTTTTTTACAAGTTCATCAAAGATCTTGTCCCTTCTTGCTGTTTATACTTCCAACTTATGTTTGAGTCCCTTATACATTTTCAACCATCTTTCCGGTGATAAATACTATTTATACATCATTTTATAGAAATTCTCTTTAGGATTGTAACATACAATAAATTTCAATTCCTTTGTCCACATTTTTCCCATTTCCATTTCCCATATTACATTCAAAATTTTTAGTCTATCTTATCATGCAGTTTTTAACTTGTTCATCTTCCAGTTTCCAGTTTCAACAAAGGTTTACAATTTTATCAATAAGATGTTTGTCATTACTCTATCATTCAATTTCAATTGTTGTTTTATCAAATTCAAAGCCATATTCTTTTATCAATTTTAAATCTTTCCGAGAGTTGCATGTATGAAGCTATTGAAATTTATGTTCTCCTGATGCCAAATGTCTTGATTTTATTTTAAATACAAGTTGAAAGTATTCTAGCAATTCACCATACCTTCACCGTTTCTTTCTAGTTGCCATTTCTTTTCTATAATACGCTTCTTTAGATGCAGAAATAGTTTTGGATAATCTCAATTGACACTTTTTGTTTAAACTAATAGAGGTTACAGAATTTGGTAAGAACTTTGTAATAAAATAATGGATAACATTGATATATAACATCACAGAAAACTCAAATTATTGTAAACGGAGACTTAAGAACACCCTGTGAGATTCAAAAAGGAACGAGATAAGGCTGTCCATTATTCCCACTTTTGTTTACACTGGTCTTGGAAGTGTTGAATACAGACATAAGGCAAGATGAGGGAATAATGGGTAAAGATTAAGAGACACATAAATTGAGAGCATTTGCAGATAATGTTATGTTAATGTTGGAAAATCTGTTGAAAGGAACAGAAGTATTAAAAGAGAAAAGAATTTGGTATGTTAGCTGACTTTAATAAAATGCAAAGATGTTAACCAATGCAGAATATAACGGGATCAAGTAGAATTGATTAATAAAATGGGCTCAAGACTGAGAAAAAAGTAAAATATTTGGATGTTACCTCGACTAACATGAACTGTATGTTGTTTAAGAATAACTGTTAAGATATGGAATGAAGTTAAAAAAGGAATTTTAAGATTGGATAAGTTATAGTTGCCATTATAGGAAAGAATGTTTGTGATAAAAATGAATATTTTACCCAGAATGTTATTCTTTTTCAAACAATGCCTTTTTGACCACAGACTTACAATTTGAACAACAGCAGAAAGAGATATCCTTGGCAAGGTAACAAAACAAGAGTTAGGTATAAGTTCCTGCATTACTCTAAAGAGAGAGGTGGGCTAGCCCTACTGGATTTGAAAGCATACTTGGTAGTTTGTTGCTTAATTTGGTTGAAAGAATGGGTTATGCTGAGAGATAGAAGGTTACTAGACTTAGAAGGGCATAATTTGGCATGCTTGTTTATGATATATCAGGGTTAAGACTGAATGTAGACTTCAGAAATCATTTTATTAGATGTGCCATTCTGAGAATTTGGACTATATCCAAAAGTATCTGAGAGACTTAAGGTACCTATTCTGTTCCTTAACATCTACACAAGAAAGGTGCCTCCTTCTTATCTGTGAATAAATGTGTGTCCCCCCTTTTTTTAAATCTGTAAGGTAATTATATAGAATACTGTACTTCATTCAAAATGAGAAGTGATTTTCAAAGGCTGCAAAGGGAAGAGATTGTTGATTGTTAAGCTAAAACCCTGTGGTTATGTTTGGGGGACAAATATATTCCATAAACTTGTATGTTTATCCTTTCTTTATCCCAGCAAAATTTGGCCTACATCTTCTAACAACTAGCAAGTCCGCTGCTAATTCCACCTTTCTGAATTCTCTCCCCCCCCCCCCCCCCCCCCCCCCCCCCCCCCCCCCCCCCCCCCCCCCCCCCCCCCCCCCCCCCCCCCCCCCCCCCCCCCCCCCCCCCGCACGTCTGCCAATCCCAGGATCAACATCATTAAGCATGCAGCCTTCTAGAACCTGATTTCCCCCAGTTCTGTTGGGCTTCCCTATAAAGGAACCTGACTGGGAAGGCTGAAAGAAGGGAGAAACCACACATATAGCATTAAGTGCTAATGGTGATACTCCCCTTAATCCTGGAGATGATTTCTTAATAGAAAACAGACTTTGTTAGATTGCTGGATTGTTTTCCATTTCAGTGCTATGCATGAAGAGGAGTAATGGTAGCTATCTACCTGCCCTGGTGTGGGTTTTTTTTTTTTTTTTTTGTTTTAAAAAGGAAGATCTATGGATGTGTGCCACTTCTTGCCCTGGGGCTTTAAAAGGGAAGGGGGAGTTGTGAACACCACCACTGCACCACCCATCCTCAGCTAATTCAATCTGGCTCCATCAGCTTTGACAGCGCAGCCCACAAAGGGCCACTCAGGGAAATGAAATGCTCAGTCCCATTAAACTTGCTCTGCTGACAGGCTGCAGCTGAATCCAGCTATTGCCTGGCTCATGCCCTCCCCACTTCAGACCTCTCTCTGGTTATGCCTTCCCTTGGATGCAGCTCTGCCTCAGTCAGCTCCTGCTTGCTGCTTGGTTCAAGGTTTCTTTCTCTTCTCCCTTGCTTCCTGCTGCCCAATCATCCATAAAATAATCCTTGGAGCCGAGAGAATTTAAATCTTCTATGTTCTTTGTCATCTCCAACCCATCAGTGACAACCCTTCCCCCTTTTTTGCTTCTCCCTGGCATTTCCCCCCCTTCACAAGATTATCCCTTATTAAGGGGAAGCAGCAGTTCTGCCTTTAATCCTGTAGAAGCTGTCTGAATCCAACCTCTTTGAAGTTATTTTCTGTGTAGCCACTGAAACCTTTTCCTTTTGCCTTGTGGCGAAGGGAAGACCCCCATTAGCTAAAGACAGAGCTCAGCTATGGAGTCTTGTTTCTGGTGTCAACCAGGGGAAAGGCAACATTGCAAGTGTGGGTCAAGTGCTCTTCCTTTCTATGCAGGGAAGTTCTGTTTTGAAAGGGAGCCGAGATGTTAAATAACTGCAGTCCCACTTGGAATTGCATTTGGGGGGAAGAAATTAGACTGCCCACAAAGAGTTAAGACACAACCCTTTGGAATTATGATTGTTACAAACTCCCCGATTCTCATTTGTAAAATGAGAATGTCTAATCTATTCTCACTAGAAGAAACCAGCATGGCTCCACATGTGCACAAGATTGCTCAATCTCTTCTTGGCCTATTTGAAGGTAAACTAATCTCAGCTATTTACTTTTTTAAAAATGTAATAGCATCATTAATCACATCAGAGGGGTCTCTAGATAAGCGTAATTTCAATTACACTCAGCAGCATGATGAAGTTCAAGGCAGGGCAAACAGGAAAGAAGGGAAGCCATGCACTAATGTTGTGACTCTGTGCCCCTGTGTTTACATTCCTGTACAGCTGGGATCCATGTTCCCAGCAAGCCACTCCCCAACTTGACTTCTAAAGTTCAAGATTTCATGCAAGGCTTTGCCCGGAAAAAGGTACCAGAAATCTCCAGTGTTGACATGTCAGAGTTGTAAGAATAGATGGGAGATGTCACCTTCGCATTAGGCTTGTAATGATTTGCCCTGGGCTCCCCTGCATGTTTTCACTAAGATTTATAGGGATTCATCTATAATCTGACAATAAAGAGCATAGAGCTATGCAAGGAAGGGTTCAGTAATATAGGTTTTCCATCTGACAGGGCAGCCTTTTCCCCCCGCAACTGTTCACTATCAACAGTCAGTTTTGCCCCACACGTTTAAACAATAGCTTATGTGGAGGATTAGGAGAGGAAGACCTGGGAATCCCATCGCTGACTTCATCCATTAACCTTGTGTCAGCTGTTTACCCGCAGAGGGGATGAATAATTAATTATCAACTGAAGCAGACAGTGACGGGTTAGGAGCTGAGGGAGGGTGCAGTGCTGGTTCCATCTGCTAGGATCACACAAGGATTGGGGAGACGGAAGGAGCTGAACATACAGAAGGCCTCAAAAAGCCAGCCATTATTCAATGACTACTGAGCATGCTCCATTTTCATTGGTCTGTATCTCAAGGATTTTTGGCCCCTTAAACTCGCAGTGTTTCTCAACCTTGACAATTTTAAGGCATGTGGACTTCAACTCCCAGAATTCCACAGCCAGCATTGCTGGCTATGGAATTCTGGGAGTTGAAGTCCACATGCCTTAAAATTGTCAAGGTTGAGAAACACTGCATAGGATTCTCTCTCTCTCTCTCTCTCTCTCTCTCTCTCTCTCTCTCTCTCTCTCTCTTTCTCTCTCTCTCTCTGTGTGTGTGTGTGTGTGTGTGTGTGTGGTGCTATTACTTTTTCCTTTGTGGGCGATGCTGTTTCGGCTACTTAAGTTTCCACATTCTGAGGGTTTCACTTCTGGAAGAAGATTATGATGGTCTCAAGGCTTCAGTGGGATTCAAAAAGTTGAAGGACACCTATGGGTTGGTCACAGTGAGACACTTTCCAGCAAAGCCCTTCTTATGGTCTTACACCAGGGGTAGGCAACCTTGGCTCTTTTATGACTCATGGCCTTCAACTCCCAGAATTCCTGAGTCAGCAGGAATTATTACTTTTGCTTGATAGTTATTACTTTTGCTTGATAGAAGGGCTAAATTTTAACATCGTTAAAATTAGATGCGAAAACCAAAATGTAGTAACAGAGAATGAAAGGATTGTGCTGTACTTAATGGGGCATTAGCTGTGCCTTTTGTTAGCTTGTTGAGAGTTTTAAAAGCATAGCTGAGCTAATATTAGATAGAGAAAAGGGGGACTCCTAAGAAATACAACCCAGTGGCTAATCCGGTTATGTTTAGGAAATGCCAGTGTGAAGAAAACAGAATGGTCTCAAGGCATTCTCATTCTCTTTATACTTCTCCTACAGCACTGCAAAGCTCCATCTAACGCTGAGAAAGGGGAGATCAGCCCACTGTTAAAAATAATACTGCAAGTTACATACGAGTGCAAGTAGTCCTTGACTTACGACCACAATTGAACCCAAAAATTTCTATTGTTAAGCAAGGCAGTTACATTTGCCTCATTTTACAATCATTCTTGCGACAATTGTTAAGCAAACCACTGCAGTTGTTAAGTGAATCGTGCAGTTGCTTGTCAGAAGTCAACTGGGAAGGTTACAAATGGTGACTGTGTGACCCTGGGAAAGTGCAATTGTCATAAATACTCGCTAAATTGCCAAGTGCCCAAATTTTGATCACGTGACCATGGAGAGCGCTATAATAGTCGTATATGTGAAAACCGGTCATAAGTCACTTTGTTCCATTGTAACTTGGAACAGTCACTAAACGAATGGTTGTTAAATTGAGGATTACCTGCATTATATTTCTTCTGAATCATGTACTGGTGGCAATTGGTGTGGGCTGAATGGCAATTAAAAGGATACATAGCTCATTCAAAAGTCACACTCAAAGGATTCTTATCAATCCTTTAGCAAGGATCAAGCAGTGGGCCACAAGATTTAGCCCTTGGCCAGTGATTTGGATAAATAGGGGAAGGGGATCCTGATTGAGTTCCAGATGGGTCAAACTGGATGGAATAAAGATGCCGGGAATAGAGTAAAGTTTCAAACTATCTTGCTCGGTTGGAGAAATAGACTAAAAATAAAGAAATGGAATTTAACAAAGACAAATGCAGATTTCTTTGCTTAGGGAACCAAAGTAGTTTCAGTTGGACTACTGCGATGCATTCTACATGGGGCTGACCTTGAAAACTGCCTGGAAATTACAACTGATCTAGAATGTGGCAGGACCCAGAGTGTTGGGCGCTGCTGGATTCACCCATGTCACATCTTTGTTACATGAACTGCACTGGCTCCCAGTTTTCTTCCTGGTGCAATTCCAGGTGGTGATTATCACATTTAAAGCCCTACGTGGCACAAGGCCAGATTGTTTGCAGAACTACCTCTCCTTGAGGATATCTGCCTTTTTCCACCAGATCAGATAGTCACTAGACTAGGCAAACTCTAGGGAGCCTTCCTTTAAATACTGCCACCTAGTGGGGCCTAAGAAGTGTGCCTTTTTGTGGCAGACCCCTATTGAACACCCTTCGCTTGAGGTCCAGCTCCCTTCTCTTAAACCAGTGGTTCTCAACCTGTGGGTCGGGACCTCATTTGGGGTCGATCGACCATTTCATGGGGGTCGCCAAGCAAGGCTGTCCGCCATTTTTTTGTCCGCCATTTTTTTTGTCCACCATTTTTTTTCCCTTTTCCGACGGGTGCCTTACCTCCCTTGGGTTGGCCTAGCTGGTGGTCAGCCTGCTCCGTCTCTGCCGCTTGCCAGATACGCCTCGGCTGGCGCAGGGGGCGGAACCATGCATGCGCGGCGCTCCCGGGCAGGGAAAGTCCTCGACTTACGACCGGTTGGGTAGTCCCCGACTTACGACCGGTTTAGTCCTCGACTTACGACTGGTTTAGTCCTCGACTTATGACCGGTTTAGTCCTCGAATTACGACCGGTTGGGGTCGCGGCATTAAAAAGGTTGAGAACCACTGTCTTAAACCTTCAGAAAGCTGTGAAGAGCTGGCTCTTCCCCCAGTCACTGAAACCGAATGAATGAGAGTTGGAAGATGGTGCTGCTGGTTGCATCAAGGAAGATTGGCTGTGGTGCCAGGTTTTGTTGTTTTTATTGGAGCTTGAGCCTTTTTTTAATTTATTTTTTGTATGATATTTGATTTGTTACGTTGTGGTTCTAAGATGGTTGCCCATACAAGTCTTTTAATCAATTAAATGCAAATGCACAGCTATGGAATGAAGGATACTTGGCCAGGTGATAGCACTGGTGGGAAAAAATGCAATAGTTATTGATTGCAAACTAAATATAAATCAGCAGCATGATTTGTTGCTAACAAATACTATTCATCATCAATGTCAAAAAAAAGTATAGTTTCTAATCATGAGAAGTAGTACTCCCGTTATATTCTGCATTGGTTAGACTCCCCAGTCTTGAATTTTGTGTCCAGACAGGGGCACCAGTCTAGGTTCAGACAGACTGGGACAAATTTATAGAGGAAGGAAGCAGCAGGAATATCAAAGTACTACAATTAAAAAGTATGAAGATAGATTGAAGAGCTTGAAAAGTCTAACTCTTCAAAAGATGTGCCGGAAGTGGGGACAGATATGATGACACTCTTTAAAAACTGAAGGAATGCCACAAAGAAGAAGTTCAGGAGTTGTTCTGTTGTTCCAGAAGACACAACGCAGAATCATGGCTATAAGATGTAAGGAGATAGATTCTGGAAGATTGTTAGGGGGGAAAAAAACTACGAACAGTTTGAGAGTGCAACCATTGCGCCAAAAGATGGTGGGTTTCTCTAGATTGGATATATACATTCAAGGGAAACCTAGGCAGTTGCCAGTGATGCTTTAATTTAATTTAATTTAATTTCTGCATTGAGTTTAACGTTAGATTCCGTGGCCTGAATTTTTCCTTCTAATGCTGATTGTGTGGAATTGCCATGTCCCTTTGGAAAAGTAAGCAAAATGCAAAAAGATGGCATAATTAAGAGTTGCTTTGATTTCCCCAACTAATGGACAAATTGTATTTACTTGTATGTTTTAACCTTCTAAGCACCGATAAATGGAGCTGTGCTGCACATATTCAGCAACATTCAGAAGGAAAATTTACTATTTAATAATTGCTTGCTGATAGGCAAGAATGATTAGTTATTTTAAATATCTAGACATATGGTATTTAAATCTTTTTGCCAATTTGTCTAAACATAGGATTAAATCAAGATGAGAAGGAAATAGATAAAAAGACAAGCAGCCAAAATAGCAAGGCTAGCCTTTTTACATCTGGCCCTATCCTGCAGAACTTCCTGCCTGCATACTCATGTACTAAGATGGATACAATTCTGAAGAGAAAGAGTTCCCGATCTCTCCTAGATCCAGCAGGAATTTTGCAATGGATCAGTTGGGCAGCTGTAGAAAAGAGGAGAGCAATAATAAACAGGTTGTTACCATAGCTTAGGAGTAGCCTAAATATAGCAGAAGGAGAGAATTCCAGGTTCACCTCATCACAGCGTCAGCTAATGTTGGCTACTCTAATACTCCAAACTATCTATCTATCTATCTATCTATCTATCTATCTATCTATCTATCTATCTATCTATCTATCTATCTATCTATCTATCTATCTATCTATCTATCTATCTATCTATCTATCTATCTATCTATCTATCTATCTATCTATCTATCTATCTATCTTGATATATAGATATAGATATAGATGTATAGATATATATAATTCAAGTGGATAATAATAGCCAGGGCTTTTTTTCTCATAGAACGCTCAGAACGGAGTTCCGGCACCTTTTTTGGATGGAACCTTATAGGGTAGGCAAGGCGGGTTGTATGATGTGAGTTCCTGCAACTTTTTTTTTTTTTTAGAAAAAAAGCACTGATAATAGCCATCAGTAGGTGGGCCATGATTCTCAGGTATGTTGCATCATCATCAACATTTCAATCCCCAACTACCTGCCTAAACAACCAAGCTGCCTTTGTCTTTCCAACTATTAGGAATTCAACTTTAGTTCAGAAAGCTTGTTCCTGGTTCCCTCCCACCACACCTCACTGAGATAGGAATGGAGCTTGGTGTCTCCATCAACACACCTTGGTCAAGCAGCTTCTACCTGGAGCAAGCAACTTACAGGCCCTGGACCACACGGAGCTGTATAAGTTACTCCTCACACATTGAACTGCATCCAGAAACAAAGTGGCAGGTTTATTTGCTTATTAAATTTGTACACTGTAATACTGGTGTTTTATCTGACAATATAACACCCATCAGAAGGTTCCACTTGGCCTCCAGGGGTAGTCCAAAGCAGAACAAATTGCAGTAGTCCATTTTTATATTAATGTGGATACAGAAGCTGTCACTACCATGCCTAAACATGAATTAAGGGAGTGTACATACTGTGGGTTATATGCAGTTGATGTAGTAGGCATGTGTGCATTGGGAATGAGAGATCGGTTTGAGCTGTCTTGAGTGCTCAGATTCAGTAGTTAAGCAGGATATAAATCAAATGACTGAAGAATAAATAAAGACAGATGTCTGGTTAGCTGAAGGAAAGAGTCCTGCTTCAGTTGGTAAATTGAAGTGGAACAGAAATTAGATTTTGAGGCAGAAAGTGCACAACAAATAGTAGCATAACCTCCACAATAGGCTTACATATTTTTAAAAAAAAAACAGTTTTCATCATTGGTACCTTTCTTCTAAGGCATATCTTTATTAGTTCCTGAGTAAGTGAAGAAAATTCAGTTTCATCAAGCCCACTGTTCCCTTTGAGGAGTGTGCTGGTCCAAGGGCACTTCTTAATCAAGGGATGGGTGAGAAAGTTGTTTCAAATGCAGCCCAGACCTTGGATAAGGTTTTTGAGTCTGGCTGTTCTGTCTCACAGACTTTCTGAGTTTGAACTGATTTAGACAGTGTTGTCTGGAATCTGGGGTTGCCTCCACTTCTCTGATTTATACAGTACTCTCTTTATAAGCCAGGCCTTGCCAGAGAAGATTGCAAAATATGTTGTGAAAAGCACACTGCCTCCATCATCCGGGTCAGCCTTTCCATAAACACTTTCCCTATACTCACATCTGCCTTTCTACTTCATCCAAGAGAAGAGGTGAGGGGGTAGGGAGAGAAGAGTTGCTGTGTAGTTACATTTCCCGAACTGCCACTATGTGTGATTCATGCCGTCACCAGTTGCTGGTGTCCATTAGTGGCTGGCAGCACCACACATAACATTTTATCAAGAGCAGAAAGCAGGGTGGCTGGGGTGGTGGGGGGGGGAGAGAAACATCAATCCTACCCAAGGCCTGTCATAGTCCTCTTTGCCTCTCCCCTCACCCTAGCGGTGATTTCACCCACCAGCCGTCACTAATGGCCTCGTAAATGAAATTTTATTGTTTCTGACTCAAAAAAAATTCAGAGAGAAAAAGAGCCAAGATATAAATCCCGCAAAGGGGGGGGGCGGGCTGAGGGGGGGGGCAATGATCTCAGAATGAGGAGAGGGAAGGACAACTCATTTCAGGAGAGGGTGTTATGGATTGCCACTCTCCCTCCCTGCTCCCAACTTTATTGAGACAGAATCCCAATTTGGGCAAAGGCTTAGCTTAATCTGGATCAGGAGGGCGATCTCACTGTCTTCTGTGCAAAGCATCTAGGCTCTAAGTGGAAACAGCCAGCCTTGCGACATCTCTGCTCCTTGGCCTGTAATAATCTCTAAACAATGCAGTAGCAATCCAAACCCTGGTGAAGCTCAGATTTCTAGAGCTATAATTCAGCGTCCTCCCTCCCAACCCCAGTCCTGGCAGTCTGGTGGGAAATGCAAATCTAAGTAGGCAAGAGGCTTGATTATTATAGCGGATCCCCGTCTGAAATGACCAAATCCGTCACTGCAGTGAGACTGGCTAAATAAAAGCAGACTCTCTTGCAGGAAGTGGGGACCGACCGTGAGCACAAGAGGTAGGGAAGTGAGATGGAATATTCATTTCCATCTCCGAAAGGAAGCAAAAGTGTTTCACAAGAGGATTTTTGACCTGGGGGTAGCAGCCAAAGGCATGATGGGGGTTTGGAAGCCAAACTCCACGAATGCTTCTTCCTGCCCATCCCTGCCTCGGTTTCCCTGCCTGTTCTGCTCCTCTTTCCTCAACAGTTAATGATCTGTTTCACACCACAATCTGCCAAAACTCAACTGCTGCTTTGCTCCAAATAAGAGGGGGCATTCAAGAGGGAGTGACTTAGCAAATATTGTTAATTGTTACTGTTGCCTTTGCTCCATCCAAACCAAACAAAGGTACATTGTATGCATTTGCTGTGCAAAATTATATCACCCATTGTCTAAATTGGGTCGAGCATATCCTGCCTCCCATCTCCTCAGACTAGATGTCAGTAAAATAGTGGTGGAAAACAGTCTTGAGAAAATGAGATAAAAGGAGCTTTGAAAAAAGTACCGGTAGGTCTGTTTACAGCAAGATGGTCAGGACTGACCCAGCCATGTAGCAACACAAAGTAGGTTACTAAGGCAGACAGAGAATTTAAGCCCTGGGTTTATCTTCCAGTGGATCTCTACTCCTCCTTTGGGCCTGGTTGCCTCCACTTTTTGTGTAGTGGCTCCTTTGATAGCTGCTCAGATGATGCTAATGTGGCCCCCAGCCTATTCACAGTGGGGCACCCCACTGGGGGGAAGTGAGACATTAGCAAGTCACTGATGTTCTACTTCAGGGATGCAATAGTTGTGCAGTGGTGGAAGTATTCTGGAAGAAGGGGAAGGAAGGGAAAGGGAAAGAGAAAGGAAAGGAAAAGTTCTACTTACACAAAAGGAAGAAAAAAGCAAGAAAAGAGGAAGGGCATCACTTTAAAAAAACTTGAGGAGAGAATTCTTCACTGAGGAAGCACACAAATAAGGTACTGCTGATGAAAATGCCGTTAGAAAAAAGAAATAACCCTCCCCCATCCACAACAATACACCACATCAAAACACCAAGGAAAAGAGCACCAATTGCTTGGTAAACTTGGTGTTCCCCCTCCTTTCTCCAGCAAGGAAAAATTGCCTTGCCTAATTTACCTACAAAAACAATACTCGACTTACGATCACAATTGAGCGAAAAATTTGTGTTGTTAAGTGAGACATTTGTTAAGTGAGTTTTGCCCCATTTTACAACTTTTCTTGCCACCATTGTTAAGTGAATCATTGCCGTTGTTAAGTGAATCTGGTTTTCCCATTGACTTTGCTTGTCAGAAGGTCGCAAAAGGTGATCACACGACACCTTTGGGACACTGCAACCCTCTTAAATGTGAACCAGCTGCCAAGCTTCTGAATTTTGATCACCTGACCACGGGGTGCTACAATGGTTGTGAGAAAAACGGTCATAAATCACCTTTTTCAGTGTCGTCTAACTTTAAACAGTCACGAAACGATCTGTTGTAAGTCGAGGACCACCTGTATATGTCTCCCTGCTGTGGAAAAGCCTCATGAGGTATCCGTGTTATCTGCTCAGTCTGCTTTCCAGGGGCTGCCTCTTGTTCGATATTTCCAAGATTCCTCCCACCTTTTACAATTCTTGATCTTTAGCTTAGACTTGGAACTGATGCCTTCAGATAAACACATCTTCTCTCCAAACAGGACCTCTGGTTTTGGGGGGGACTAATCTGGCAGAGGAAGACTTGGTGGAAGATTGAAATTCCAGGTTGGAGAGGGGAGGAGAATTGTGAGGACAACTGCAGATAACTAAGAGTGCAGTGGTGACAGGAAGGACAACATCTGCATGCTGATTTGAAATAGTAAGTCAAATCTTCAAACTCCAGGCCTCTAGGGCAGTGTTTCTCAACCTTGGCAATTTTAAGATATGTGGACTTCAACTCCCAGAATTCCCCAGCCAGCATTCTCCAACCCCAGCCAGAATTGGAGTCAGCTTATCTCAGGGCTTTTCAACCAGTGGTACGGGTACCACCTGTGGTACATTGGCACCTGGCAGGTGGTACGCGACCATCCTAGAAAAGTGGTAGTGGGGGAGGGGAATGAACTGAACCGGTGGCAGCACCACACAAGCCTGAGCGAGAGATGGCTGGAGCTGCACGGCTGTCAGGGCTCAGCAGAAGCGCCAGGATCAGCGCTTCTTCGGGACTGTCAGGGCTCAGTGGAAGCACTAGGATCAGCGCGAGGCTCCAGCTGGAGCTCGGCGCTGATCCTGGCACTTCTGCTGAGCCCAGAAGAAGCGCCGATCAGCTGGAATGTTGCAGCATCTCCAGGGTCTTGTGATTTACATTCAGATGCTTGGCAACTGATTCATATTTATGACAGTCACAGTGTCCCAGGGTCATGTGAAGTGACCAAAACCTGCTGCAACCACCCAGCAGACGGGGGGAATAAAAACCAAACACCCCCACCCCACCCCTGCTGCCAATCCTCAACAGAAATGCTCACAACAATGAAAACCTCGGAAAAGAGGAAGAGTGCCACTGGGTGGGCAGGCAGGTGTCTTGCTCGGCTGTGGCTTGGGGGCACTTTTTTCAGTGCCATTGTAACTTCGAACAGTCACTAAGCAAACTGTTATAAGTCGAGGACTACCTGTACTTTATCATTTTTTCCTTTTTTTTTTTTTTTGGTCATCAAGTTTTTGACACCTTGCTAGGCAACTGGTGGTACTCGGATATTGCCATATCCTAAAAGTGGTACAATGGGTGAAAAGGTTGAAAAGCCCTGGCTTATCTTAAAGTTGCTAAGGTTAAGAAACGCTGGTCTAACATACGATGTAACTGTAAAGAAAGGCCCATCTATTCCATGCGGCCGGCCTGGCGTAGTTTGATTATGTTTTAGTGGGGGTTTTGTATGGGGTACTTTTAGAGCAGGCCTGTTATTTAATTTGATTTTAGAACAGAAACTTGTGTATATTTATTGTGGTTTTTTATTATCGCCTGTTCACCGCCCTGAGTCCCGTAAGGGAGATAGGGCGGTATATAAATTCAATAAATAATAATAATAATAATAATAATAATAGTAATAATAGTAATAATAATAATAATAACTGTTGGAGCAACAAGTTCTTTCAAAAGGTATGTAGACAAGTCTTTCAAAAGTAGTAAGAACTTCCCAAAGGCCTTTTAGCTGCCTTGGAACAGACTGAAACACAAAAATGAGGCTTTCAACTACATTTGGTTTCATTTTACACAGAGAAATAAGACCCCTTTTACTGTTCTTTGGGACCCTTAAAGAGGTTCCTTGAGAAGCACAACTTGGAATACAAAATAAAGCAATAAAATCCAAATTGTAAACCCACTGCAGCAACATCAGCTACCTATATTCAAAATATTGTTAAATAAACATAGCAGAGAGATAAAATGCAAGTGCTGAAGCAAGAAATTGAGCTGTCATAACTCACATATGTTTCTGCTGGAAAAGGCCAGAGGTGGGCTGTGCTTTCTGTTTGCTCTTTCCTATCGATGTGTTTCCAGGCAAAATGGCACGTGACTTTTACCTACTTACCGGATTTGAAACATATGTAACTCTACTTGCTCCAAAACATATGTCCCCCTCCATTAAGTGACAGCCATCTAACGGCATGCCTTGTCAAAAGCACAACTTCAAGATTGGCACTGTTTCACCATGCCGCCTCCTGAGCTGTTGCATAAATATGCCGTAATGTTTTGTGCTGCAAAGTGTACAGACCACTATTAATCTGTCCCAGGTTTTTGACCCTGGATTGGCGCAGAACGGTAGTAGCCTTTTGCAGATCATGGAGAAATTAGGAAACATTTCTTCACATGCTCCTGTTTCCATAACTCTCCCATAACTTCAGTTGCTGCACTCATCGACTTTGTAATCCTTTCCCCAGTGCATTTCCACAAAGGAACATAAATAAAGTCTGGCAATCAGAGTTTGTTGCGGGTTTACTGCATATTGCTTTAATGCCTGCCCCTCTTCCTTAACAAAGTACCTATATTACAGGTCAGCCTCTACTGTAACAGCAAAAGAAGGAGCTTATGTGTATTGGCAGGTAATATTTTTAAAGGCTCACACGCGCAAGCAAATCTCTGCATTTTGAATTTTGCTTTAGATGTATCCTGTAAGATCCCTGATCTTTTCAACTGTATTTTATTGGACAGCAAGCATGGTTCTTCAAGGGATGACCCTCTGTCCTATCAAAAGCAAATAAAAACCTTAAAATGACATGAAACCAAATAGTTCTTTTGCTCTGGACAATACGTGCCAGCTTTTGCAAATTATTAACTTATTAATTTGACTAATTTAAAGGTGGGAGTTTTATCCTGCAGCAGGGGGGGATTAGTTTTTCATAATCTGGAGATATAGGATCAAACTGAGCTAAAGACTTTAAAAAGAAAAAAGAAAATTAGGAAAATGTGGAGTTTATGGTTCACCTTGGGTGGGAAAATACCTGGATTGTACATTTTCAGCTTAGAATAATTCGAAGAATTTAAAATAATTTGCTTCATGAACAGGCATCGCTTCCTTCTTCAACATCTGATCCTTGTAGCTGAATGGGCAAACTGGCACACTGAAAAGTTTGAGATGGCAAGGGGATAGAAATACATACCGTAATTTGTGAGGAAGTTTGAATTTTAAGGGCTCATACACATGAGCTCCTCTCAAGTAGTAAGGCGGTCATTATAAATCAACCAGTTTTCAGGGTTCGGCTTATTCAGTCTTGCCCCAGGTATGTTTGACCCACCAACATACTTGTCCATAAGTCCATAATTTCCAGGATGAAAAATTAAAAGTGATCTTAGTGGGATTCATCATGTGTGAGACTTTGTTGAACTGCAGTCCCAACAGCCCCTGCTAGCTTACCCTGTTGACTTTAAAACTCAGGCACCAAAGTTGGGCATGGAACTAATTAAAACTTGATCTCTGAATTTGGGAGAGAGACTAACTTTGCAAAGTGGCTTTTTCGCCCTTCCCAACAGCATGAATCATAACTACTTCAGGCAAAAAGGAAAAGCTTTTTCTTCAACTACTTTATATAAGTCTTTATGTAGGATATAGAGACGAATGATACATACATTCCATATCTGTGATGCATCAGAAAGAAACAACTCAAGCAATAAGATTAATTAGACATAAGAATTAGACAATAGAAAAACACTGATTGTACATAGCATTCCACTACTGACAAATTTATGCTTTACATCCTCCTCCGTTCCCAATCAAGTTTGTATTTTGCTTAATACTTGCAAATATATTGAAGCACTTCCAGGCTAGGCTAGTTTTTGCACATTAAAAATATGGCTTTGGCTGAAAACATGATTTCCCAAACTTCAAAAGGAAGCAAGGATGCCATGCTAAAATGCTATTATCACCTTTATTAAAAAGCTAAAGAAAAAAAAATCCAGGTTAACAATCCGACGGTGAAAGAAGCTGGGAGCTGGAATTTGACCATATATGGAATCTCACGCATTTCCCCCATGGCATCTATGTTCTAATGTACATTGACACAGGAGCAGGAAGCCCCAGGTGCGAGAAAGCTGGCTTTGGATCAGACACTATTACCAAAATTGTTTTTATTAGACTGAATTGTTTAATATAAACCAAGAGACAGCAGCTTGGACTTGTAAGAGGGAGTGTTCACAAAACAGGCCTACTCATGGCTAATTTGAACTAAACACATGGGCTGGGTTTGCACAGTACTTAAGATTGCAATGCGGTTAATGAATCTGTGGTTTAGTGCCATGCAAATACGGCCTGTGCCCATTGCCCATACTTGAATGACCTTGTATTTTCTGAGCTAAGCAGTCTGACTTGCAGATGAATCCTGCCACTGCCCTCCATTTGCCACAGCCCCCAAACCACACACACTGCAACCATATTTCCCTGCTTCATTAGGCCTCACCTTGTGGGCTCCTGGAAGCATTAATAAAGGCTTTAACATGCTTAATTGCTTCCCTGACTGAGAAGAGGCTTGGGGGCAGCGGCTAGAATGAAAAGAGTGGCTGAGCTTCTGTTATAACGGAATAAAGATTTCTGTGCTTTTTAAAAATCTGGGAGGGATAGAGTGAACTGTGGTAATCTAAACCAGGAGAATGCTGCTCTGGGCCCTGGAACAGGATGTGTAGGTTTGAGCTCCACTCGCAAACAGCCTCACAATCAAACATATGTGGTATTAAACCATACTGGCCTTGCAACTCCCTTGAGTGACATTATGTTGATTTGGAAGGAAACCAAAAATGGAAATGAAAATTATCATAAAAATGTATTCCAAGTGCATATACTACTTTATTAATTCAGCTGGATTAACTATGGATAGTCCTCATTTGGTGCCCATAATTGGGACTGGCAACTCAGCCGTTAAGCAAAACGGTCACTAAGTAAAATGAGGACTGTGCTTATGATCTTTTTTCAGATTTCTTTTGCTTTACAGAAGGTTGCAGATGCAAGGATTTGTCATAACTGCGAACCATCATCACTAAACAAGACAGTCACTAAACAAGGACTATTTGTATTCCCTCTGAAAAATCTAGGATCTGGCTACTGATGTTTTTAGCCCTCCAGTCTGCTTCCCACAATAGTATTTCCTCCCTATGAAGAATGAAATACTAGACTGGGTCTGAATTTTGTTCACTTGGGTCTAAAGTGGAAAATTATTTTAATGCCCTTCTCCCTCCTACTTCAAGTGAAAAAATAAAGGAGGAATTGCAAATAAGGAAAAAGTTCCAGTTCTGCAGTTATTTAGGCGGCTTTTTGTAAATAAAATTGCCCCACTTCTTCTCCTATAGAAAGAATCAACATCATCTATTGCTTCCGTTTCAACGTGCAATGGACAGGAACCAGTAAGGGTTCATTTAGAGTTGTTCCCAACTACACATAGGCGTCACAACACCTACACTGCAAAGGGGTTGATAGGTTAAGTGTAGATTGCAGATGGCTGCAGACAGGCCAATGCACACACCTCCCAAATCCCAACTACGTGTTGTGCAAAGGTGCATGTCCTACCTGTTGATTGGTTGGTCTGACTTCCTGTTCTATGCTTTGCTGTTTGAATGTCCCTCGGCCAGAACGTTACATTTGCAGACATATAAATGGAACACCCATGCAACCGTCCCTGAATGACAGACACATAAGTTCCCTGACATGTAGCACCAGAGAAGTCTGCTCAACTTTTAAGATGGGGCAGGTGACTAGTGCTGCTACTGCCACACTCTGTTCAACCACATGTACTGGAAATGGTGTCCCACCAATCAGTCGGGACAGAAAAATAATTTACACATGTATTAATTTTAAACACCACATTTATGACAAACTGAGCCAGTTTGGTCTAGTGGTTAAGGCACCAGGCTGGGAACTAGGAGACTATAAGTTCTAGTTCTGTCTTACGGAAGAAAGCCGGCTGGATGACCTTGAGAAAGTCACTATCTCTCAGCCCAAGTCACCGAGTTGTGGGAAAAATTGGAAGAGGAAGTACAATGGTACCTTAGTACTCATTGTTAATTGGTTCTGGAAGGCACAATAAGTACCAAAAAACAATGAGTATCAAACAAATTTTTCCCATAGGGAGTAATGTAGTAAGTCATAAGGCAGCTGACAACGACAGGTTCTAGCTTGCGCGTTGAATATCAAACAAATGATGAGTACCAGGACAAAATTTTCATGTCAAAATGTATTGAGTACCAAATTCAATGAGTTTCAAAGCAGCTGAGTACCAAGGTAGTACTGTACTAGGTATGTTGGTCACCTTGAGTTATTTATCAAAATAATAATGGTGGGAAACAAACAAACAAATAAGCATATGTCATTGACTACCATTATTGGCCATTTACTGTTTCTGGATCAGAGGCATCCTATCTCTGAATATCAATCATTGAGAAAAAGCAAGGGAGTGGTTTCTCTGAGGCATATAGCTGGGCTGGGCAGACTGTTACATTCATCCAACACAACATTCCTTATTGGATTGGGTTTTTCTGAACAAGGGGACCTATGGGTCTGAACAAACAGAGACACTCTAGTCATGTGGAGACCCCAGTCTCACTGGCCATTGCACAGACCACAAGAAACCTTAAGATGAAGCAAATAAACAAACAAAAAAAACTGCTAACAAAAGGTGGAGTAAGCAACACCCCTAGCCCAAACTCCACAGTTCTGGAATGTGTAGTGTTTTGCCACAACCAGCAGACACGGAGGAATGAGGTGGGGAATAAACTCCTAAGTAGTTCCCTACATTGTTTGGAAGGAATCTTGAAACCCAAGCCTTCTCCAGTGCCCAGATAGGACCAGCCCTCTAATCGTTCTATGCTGGCACAATGAGAATGGCAATTCCACATCTCTGGAAGACCCCCATTTGAAAAAGCCCCCCCAGCCAGCCCTTCCACTTGTTGTCTCTTCAGTAACCAGGGTGTGGTTCCAAAGAAAAAACCCCAAATGGCGTTTAACACCTTTCTCTAATTTAAAAGCAGTCTAGCACTAGGTCACAGACTGTTGTGTGCCTGTAAAAAATCTCCATCCCCAACACCTCCCCTTCTCTCCCCTTCTCCACCCTCCTCCCCGTTTCTGCCTCTGGGTAGAGAGAAGCAAAAGATTATAATGTGAATCGGCTAGAAGTTCAGAGCAGCCTCATAAAGATTAATTACAATCAGGGGCCTTTTAGAACATTAATTGCATACTGCGCTGGCATTGTGTGCCAATTGTGTCTTCAGCCAGGGAGAGGTGGGAATGGAAGAGGGAGCTTAACTCCCCTGCTATGCACCTCAGATTCAGAAACAAGGACGGGGTGGGGTGGGGGGGGTGGGGAGGGAGAAATACAGTATCCAGAAACTGCAGCCCATGGTTCAAGCGCTGGCCTTGGGAGATCCAGGAGAAATCCATTAGGTTCAGTCAGAGGGAGCCCAGGATGAAAGCTGATCAACAAATCACCATTTCAAGCAGGCAGAGGGGCAGTGCTCTGGTCTTCTCACAACCAAGCCCCAATCTAGTTCCCACAGGAATAGCTGTTATAGTAGGACAGTCCTTGAAGAAGAATAGCGGATTATAAATCCAGAGTTTAAAGAGATGGGAAGCCCCAGGCCCAGATTAGAGAACAATGACCCCCTTTCTCGTGCCTTTGTCTTTTGTTATTGTGTATTGCTATTATTAAGAGCAAGGTGAGACACAAATAAGCATTAATAATAAGACTCGGAGACAAAAGGCTCATTTTGGGACACAGGGGGAGGTCAGTCTCTGTAGCCTCTGCAGCCAGTTCTGGCTTCTTCCAGGCCCTTCGCGGTAGGTGAAGATCCGAGGGAGGGAAGTGGGATCTGAAGAAGGAAAAAGATCTGGGAGGTAAATGCCTTATCCCCTGCCTAACCCCTCTTGCTATGGATGATATTGGAGACCTCAGTCTGAGGAAATGGCTTGCAGATGAGGGCTGGAAGCTTCTCCTGCTTCCAGCGGCACGAGCTCCTCGACCGTCTGCCCGGGCCTGCGCCCTCCCCCGGCGGCCAAAAAAACAACCCCAATCAAGGGGAGGGTTCTAGAGCCGGGAAGTAATGATTCCTCCCCTCCCCGAAAAAAACTAACCACCCAAAACAAGAAAGACGTTTCATGGTTCCCGGGGACGCAGCATTTTTCAGCAGCTGGGGATGATGGGCTGGGAAGGGTCTGCTCCGGTCGTGTTCCCCGCTCTCCCGATGCTGAAGTGCAGTTGCTCCTGACCGGGAAAAAGAGACCCTGAGAGCCAACCGCGGCGGCGCAGCGATCGAGGTTGGTTGTCAGAAGGGGTGCGAAAAAACGAGGGTCAAAGATTCCCGCGTCTGAAACCCGTTTTTTTTGAAACCCTAAAACGGGGCTTCAAAGAGTCAAGGCGACGCCAGGTTATTCGGCGAGGCAATGGCGCCATCTGGTGGCCATCGACCCATTTCGGCACAAGCAGGGAGCGCCTCGAGCTAATTTTGCACGCCGCCCCTCCCCGGCACAAAAAAGATGTTCCACACCCTTTCATCTGTCGCCGAACCATCTAGCAACCTTCTTCGCCCTCCCCTCTTCCAACACGCTCCTTTTATAGTAAGAAAGCTTCTGCATCCCAGCCTCTTCTAATCCCTTTCTGGAGCATCAGATCATCCTTTTCACACACACACATTCCCAAGGAACTAGGAATCTGCCCCCCCCTTTAGTCCTTCCCCCCCCCCCGAGATAATCTCTATCAATAGAGATGCAAAAGTGGTGTGAGGCTAACAGGGCATTTCGTTTATTCTCCCCATCCCCCATCCCCCAAGCCCGGCAACGCGGGCATCCCAAAGGAATAAACAAGGGAAAAGGGAGGAACCCCCATTGGTGCAGCCCAAGCGGGAGGATTAAAACAAAAACAAAAACGGGCGAGCTATAATTGGCACCACGGAGAGACCTGGTGTGGGATGATTCACAGGGCTGGAATTCTGAGATCCTGCCATAAACCCTTTTTAGGAATGGGCAAATGTGTTTTGTATGCAAAGGGGAAGCGAAGGGAGGGTGAAAGAGGCGGGTCAGGGGAGCATCATCTCTGAATGACTGGGGACAAAAAAAACCTATTTCCCCACAGCTAAAATGCCATCCATGGCCTCTTTCTGAGGGACAGTACAGTATATGAGAGAGCATGATACTTCTTATATATATATATTTTTTAAAAAATCGGTTTTGCAAAGAGACTGTTACTACAGGCAATTATTTCACATTTCCCCTGAAGTAATCATAATTTTGCCTATCCATACATTCAAGGAAAAGCTGAAAACTTGTGAGGCTTTTGGACGCCCTACTTGCTGATCAAATGGGCTGACAAAAGTGGCTTGCAGATGATTGTGGGAAGCAGGTTCAAAGCAGCAGTGACCACAACCTGAGCCTGCTTACTCAGGCCTGAAGCTGTCACTGAGATTTGCACAAGAGCAGATAATTGTGGGTGCCCCTTAGGTAAATGGGAGGGCTTCCCACAAGCGGAGCCAGAAACAGCAGCTCTGTTGCTTCTCAATGGCCCCGGAGTCTTTGTTCTTGACCACCTTCCTGGGTCCACTCAGTCAGGAGCCTGGCTGTTCCTGTCTGAAAGCTGCCCTCTGTTCACCACTGCACTTATTAATTTAATGAAATGTAGATGGCTAAATTAACCTCTTTGATTAGAGAAAAAAATATCTGCATTTATGGCTGACTGGAACCCCTGTAGACTTTTTGCACAAAATGAAAAAAAAATGCACTTATGATGTGCAGTTTTGACTGCATAATAAGGAAAGGTGAGGGGTTTTGTTTTTTTTGGGGTATTCATAGATAATGTTGTAATTGTAATTGGAAACTTCTATTTCTTTTTATTCTTTCTTTTTGTGCTTTTTTCTTCTTTGTTGCTGTTACTCTTTATTCGTTGGCTTATGTCCTTTGTAAAACTTTATAAAAATTATTTTTTAAAAAAATAATTAAATGTAGAGGTCGAAAGAGCTCTGAACAGCTTCAGCTGCAGTTCAGTCGATGGTTCTTTTTCTAAAATACAAAAGCCATGATACCTGGCAAAAGGAGGGTGCCCACTTTGGGACAGTTTACTCAAGACCGCCTAACCTTGGCAGTATTACTAAGACAAGCCAGTAAGAGCCGGTCCTTGCAAGCTTGGTTACTCTTTTCCCTCTTCACCCCTTCTTCTTTTCATATCATGTTAGACTGTAAGCTTCTGGGTGGGAACTATAGACTTATAGACTTTTCAATCTATAAAGTATCTCTGAAGTCAAACTCAGTTTCCGGAGATTTCGTGTCCATGTTCATGCAGCTTCCTTGGCAAGAATACAAAATGGTTTGCCCTTCCCTTCTTTCAGGGATGTTTTTAGCCTTCTCATTCTCGCCTACCCTCTTGGTGTTTCCTGACGGTCTCGCCTCCAAGTATTAACCCGGTCTGACCCTGCTTACTTTTTGCCAAGAACAGGAGGGTGCTGCCACTAAGTATGAGTTTTAATCTATATTCTGCACATAACACACCTTAAGCACTTTATAAATAATTACCATAATAAATACCAAAGAAGAGTGTTTTAGTTTTGATCTCAGGAGACGGGCCTCAATAATTCAGCCCAATCAAGGGGTTGACCTGCACCTCCCAATCCACCAAACAAATTGATTTTATAAGGTTGTTGCAAGGCACCAATGTTATTCCCTTATTTTCCAAGAGGGGGCTCTTTTGAAGGGGAAGAGGTAGAAGAAACTGGCAGAAAGAGGAATGGATGGAAAGATGGAATGCACAGGAGTGGGTGGAGCAGAGGGGTTGGGCAGCAGAAAGCATTCAAGACACAACAAAATGTAGCCGGTGTATTGCTTGACTTGGCACAATCTTGACCCAGTCTAGACTCTTCCCCCCTCCCCCCCCCACTTATCCACATTCCATCCTGGAAAGAGATAATCCCACATCTATTTTTCTGGGCCTGCTCCAACAAAAAGATTCCCCACGCACCAAAAGATACTTTCAGCCAGCTTTTCTACTAGCTGAGCAAAAGAGGAAAAATTTCCCCTCCCACCATAGATTCCTGAAATCACCACAATAAGGGAAAATAGCTGGAGCCTGCCAAGGAAGAGAGGAATTGGGAGAAAGATCGGTGTTTTCTTTTCCACCGGCAGGAGAGTTCCAAACATCTGCTTGGGGTGACTCCTGGCAAAATAAAGATGCAGAATCTGGGCCAGTAATTGCCTTGAACTAAAAACACCAAAGAGTGGAAAATCTACTGCAGGCTTCCCTTGTGTCCGTAGATTTCCCGTTGTCATTTCCTTTAGTCACAAAGGCTTGATGGCCAACCTGTGTCAGGTCTGTAGTTCTTTGATCAGGTGATTCCCTCACCTGAAGAAGAATCCACTGGGTTGAGGTGATGAACATCCTAGATCTAGTTCAGGCTGAGCTCTCAGAAAGCCAGTACTGAATGGCCAATGCTATCATACTATCAACAGCAAAGAAAGAGCCAGGAGGACTGGAGACTAAGTTGTATGATGATTGGCTAAGGAAACTAGATATGTTTAGTCTTAACGAAAAGAAGGTTTAGTGGAGACATGATAGCAATCTTCCAATACCTGAAGGGCTGTCACAGAGAAGAGGGCACTGATTCATTTTCCATAGCACCTGAGGGCAGGACAAGAAGCAATGGCTGGAAACTCATCAGAGGGAGATTGGACCTGGAAATTGTTCTCCTGACTATTAGAGAATAATTATTAAATGGAAATAGCTTTCCTTCCGGTGTTGTGGGTGCTCCATCACTGGAAGTTTTCAAGAAAAGATTGCAAAACCATTTGTCCAGGACGGCATAAGGACTCCTGCCTTGGACAGGGAGTTGGACTAGAGGACCTCTAAGGTCCCTTCCAGCCCTATGATTGTAGGTCTGGAACTCCAGAAAAGACCTATTATACGGCACATATTACTTTTCTATAATTAAAATTTGTTTTATGCGGTAGAACAAATGTTCAATCACAGGAAATCCAAGACTTACAGAGCTGACCATCTTATGAATACAAGGTTAAAGCCAGCAGGATCACAGCAACTTAGGAATAATTTAAAAGTACAATCACAGAATTTAAAAGCACGCTGATTAAAAATGAGAAGGCTTAGTCAACTTTGAAGTCTAATAATGCAGCACTTCAAGGATTACTCTTAGTCCCGCATATGTAAATGAACATGCAGCCCATAGTAATAAATCGTGCAATAAGACAGTTGGTCTTGCACAAATCACTCTCTCTGCTAAAAATAAGATAAATGCTTATGCTAAGAATGAGATGCTAGAGAAATTTCAGCACATCTTAACTACATGAATACAGTCTGAAGCGCTACCGCTACTGTGCACAAACAGTCCCTGTAGGAATTTAACCATCAAGAAATGAATTTAGATTGCGGCCACATGTTGGAAATTGGTAGCCCTTTTCCCTATTTGAAAGTCACATCTATGCAGAAACAATCTACTCTGAGCTTCAGGTAGCCAAGCAATCTTCAGGGCCAACATTTTTGTTCCAATGGTTGTTTTTCTTTTCCTTATCTGACCTTTAGGATACCGATGCAGAGGCTCTAGGATGGTATAAATAGGGAGTGGAGTGGGAGCAGGCTGGTGGATCTGCAGCTTCCGTTGAATTATCCATATGAATCAGCGACTAATTTCATCTATCACATTGGATCTTGTTTAACATCAGCTTTAATGTTCTCTTACTCTTGATATATAAAGAGTTGATGTTATAAAGAGTGCAGAAAAGACTAACAAAAATTATTAGGGGGCTGGAGTCAAAAACATATGAAGAATTGGGTACATCCAGTCTAATGAAAAGAAGGACTAGGGGAGGCATGATAGGAGTGTTCCAATATTTGAGGGGCCCCTACAAAGACGAGGGGATCAAACTATTTTCCAAAGCACCAAAAGGCAAGATGAGAAACAATGGATGGAAACTAAGCAAGGAGAGAAGCAACCTAGAACATAGGAGAAATTTTGTAATGGTGAGAGCAATCAACCAATGGAACAACTTACCTTCAGAAGTTGTGGGTGCTCCTTCACTGGAAGCTTTCAAAAAGAGACTGGACAATCGTTTACCTGAATTGGTATAGGGTCTCCTGCTCAAGCAGGGGGTTGGACTAGAAGACCTCCAAGGTCCCTCCCAAGTCTATTATTCTATGCTCTACACTTCTTGACTTTTGAGCTTTAGACTGGAAGGTTTTTGGTAGGTATTGCTGGTGGGCGGGTGTTAACCAGGGTGGCACCTTTTATTTCCCAGTTAAGAGATGGGAACCTAGGTGTGTAATATGGGCCAACTTACCTTGTTAGAGCATTATTTTTACCTGCATCATCCCCACTCCCTACTATCTGGATAACAACCAGGTAATTAGTAGATGGGGTGGACAGTATAGGTTGGAGGTAGCTAGAAAGAAAATGGGAAGGCTGGTTAGCTAGCACTGCTGACTAAAGGGATGCTGAGCACTCATCAGGAGCACCCTTGAACTTAGCACTAGCTGCCAGGTGGTATGGCTGGAGGTTCAAGAGGTTGGACAGGGCTCTTCCAACCTGAGGCTGGAAGGGAAACAGATGGGGTTGAAGGGTTTGGAATGAATGGGAAGAAGAGGAAAACAAAAGTATAGTGATGGTGACTGGCAAGATTGGCAGGAATCAAATTGGCAGGAATCAGAAGCGGGTTGCTTACACTACAGGAAAGGTGACTTCAGTATTTAGTACTGATATCACCTTCAAGCCCATTGTGTTCTACCCCAAGCCATGAAACCAGGGCTTCAGAGCATCTGGCATTGACCTAAAATTACTTGATGCACACTCAGCCTGTAACAAAGTTCCTTCCTCCATGATTTAATTGTAAATGAGAGAGCTGACGTTGTCTGCCGTACCAAAACGTGACTTGGCATGGGGCAGAGGTGTCGGGACTCCTGTCAGAGATCTGCCTTGCTAGATTTGATGTGTAGTATCGGTCACCAACCCAGGCCTACTGTAAGAATGAAGCCATTGTCATCTGAGAAACCTGCTAAATTCTAGGGTTGCTGCTCTAGAAGTAGCTTGGTTGTGAGATTCTATTTGCCAAGTTGGGTTATAAGAATCGGGGGATAGAGATGCACAGAATGAATCTGATTAAACCAGTGTAAGTGCATTTCTTAGGCTTTACATGCTACAGATAACAATGATACAGGTAACAAAATAGAGTTATTTTTCTGGCTTTCTTGCATCCAGAGAGAGCCAGTTGGTGGTCCTGTTTAAGACGACCCAGTCCTTCCTGAGTACAGAAGGCTCAGTGGATACTGGTAGGGCCACTATGAGGATTATTCCAAGTATCTGTCAGATATACTTGCTTGGATTTGCTCAGAGTTGGAATCTAGTTGTAAAGAGCCTATGGAGGTCTCTGAGAGATGATCTTGCCTGGTTCTGTGGAAAAAGTTTGTTGTTGAGTTGTGATGAAGTGGACAGTGGGAAAGAACCTCAATAGCATCACTTGGGGCAGAGATGTCTAATTGTTACACTGATAATGCCTCTTATTGTGTTGATGTATGACTACCCCAATGGCTTCATGCAGATGTTAAACAATGACAGAGACCTGATAGTATTGTAACATATATTACTCGGTTCTATCCTGAAAAGCATTTGGTCACTTCAAATGGTCCCAAATGCCATGACATAGGCAGTTTTATCCATTTCACATTACACTGATGTAGTACCACTGCTCTGAGAAGTTCATTGGCTTCCAAATGCATTTGATTGTCTCCTATAATGCCCTGCAGGGCACAGGCACAGGTTATTTGCAACACTGCCTACCTCCAATTGCACATCTCAACAGAGCCATCAGATCCCATCTATTAAAGCATGCCATGTGGCAGGAGCTAGGACTTGGGTCTTCTCTGTCAAAGTGTCTACCTTGTAGAATTACATTCCCTCAGAGATCTAGAAGGCACCAATCATTTTGTAAAGCATTGCAGAACTGGTTGTTCTGCCAGGCTTTTGGGCCAGGAAGTGAAGCAAGCCTTCTCGGCTAATCCATTTGATTCCACTGTTCAAACTAGTAAGGGAATGTTCTTAAGCGGTACAAATTTATTTTGTTTTTTTCTGATTACCTATATTGTGGTTTGGTTTGGTTTGGTTTTGAGTCATTGTTCACCACCTATAGCCATTGTATTGCCAGGTGGGCAGCTATATATGTTGTTAAACTTTTAAAAAGTCCTACTGAATCAGGCCAAAACTCATCTTAATGGGCTTGGTTTTTCATAGCAGCCAAGCAGGTACTTCTGGGATGCTGACAAGCAGGAGATAGATACATATGCATCTACAGTACCAGTGCTGTTGTTTGAAAGCATACTGCCTCAATCTGAACCTTCAGGTTCAATATTTTTGATAGACCTATCCACTGGTTTCTGGCATGAATCATAGATGACTGAAGATGTCTTCACAAACCAACAGAGATGATGACCACTCTACAGAACAAAAGACTGGTAAGTAGATTAGTTCTTAGAATTTCTCCGGATAAGGAGATCAGATCATCCAAGAGTGCTTTGAATAGCAGCTTCTCCTGAAGAGACTGTAAAACAGCCTCCTCCCACAAATTTGAGCACCAGGAGCTGAGGGAAACAACACCTTTGTTCTTAGCAGTGGCAGAGCCTTTCAGAAGGACAGAAAGCCAATCTTTCTCACTTTTCAATCACTTTTGGAAATATTCATTTTAATTACAGTACTTTATGGATATTATAAAATGGCGAGCTGAACTTGACGCCTGGTGAGTTTTACTTTCTTCTTCAGATTTAAGGAATTTTAAATAGAGTCTCAAGAATTAACAATTATATACTATTGGCAAAAAAAGGATTTTTTAAAGAAATATATTTGATTTTATAAAAAAAGTTAAAATACACAAACAAGACATCAAAATGCATTAAAAACACATATGCACATATAATTCCCTCTAGCTGAATACTGATAAAAATATTACAGCAATATTAGTTCCCACTCCTTGGGAAACAGGCCCCAAAATTTTTACACTAATAATTCTATTTGCAGATTATTAACCTGTCATCGATCTACTATATTAATGGCAAAATAGTTAACAGTAGAACAATAATGAAAAAAGGCAAGATTAAAATTTCAAAACCCTCTGTTATTGTAAAAAGAAAGTTTACCATGGCTTCTTATCTATCCCAAATTATCCCAATAGTTAACACTGATTCATCCTAGATCACATATCAACATTTGTTTCTTAATATAATCTCTTATCAATTATTGTCCGGTTAAATATAATAAGACCATTCTCCAAAGTTGATCTATCTTCCCAAAAAAAATCCAGATGAAGTTATTTTCCAATTAAGTATGATAAATCCATTCCCCAATTGTCTTCAGTCCTCTTAGGAAAAACCAATTCATCACTTGGCTCCACTCAGTCCGTTTTTCTGCTTTGTAAAGAATGCAGGCTTGAATTTCAGGAAGGCATGTACAATCCAATCAGTTCTGTAAAATTTTTATTTGCTGCAGCTGCCAAAAAGGCCAACACAGTGCTAGGCTGCATTAACAGAGGGATAGAATCAAGATCAAGTGAAGTATTAATACCACTTTACAATGCCTTGGTAAGGCCACACTTGGAATACTGCATCCAGTTTTGGTCACCACGATGTAAAAAAGATGTTGAGACTCTAGAAAGAGTACAGAGAAGAGCAACAAAGATGATCAGGGGACTGGAGGCCAAAGCATATAAGGAAAGGCTGCTGGAATTGGGTATGTCTAGTTTAATGAA
>NW_015386655.1:39208-50962 GCF_001527695.2 Protobothrops mucrosquamatus | reverse complement strand
ACATGATAGCAGTATTCCAATATCTCAGGGGCTGCCACAAAGAAGAGGAAGTCAAGCTATTTTCCAAGGCGCCTGAAGGCAGGACCAGAAGCAACGGATGGAAACTAATCAAGCAGAGAAGCAACCTAGAACTAAGGAGAAACTTCCTGACAGTTAGAACAATTAACCAGTGGAACAACCTGCCTCCAGAAGTGGTGAATGCTCAAACACTGGAAGTTTTTAAGAAGAGATTGGACAGCCATTTGTCTGAAATGGTATAGGTTTTCCTGCCTGAGCAGGGGGTTGGACTAGATGACCTCCAAGGTCCCTTCCAACTTTTTATTATTATTATTATTATTATTATTATTATTATTATTATTATTATTATTATTATTATTAATTATTATTATTTCTTTCAATCTCCACCAAATCTGCTTTCAGATCAAATTCCTTCTCTGCATCTGGTTTATCTACAATTAGTCGAATCTGATTATTTTTGCAACTATTATAATTTCAACGTTTTAAAAACAACTTTCAACTAGGGCAGGGGTAGGCAACCTTGGCTCTTTTATGACTCGTGGACTTCAACTCCCAGAATTCCTGAGCCAGCTGGCTCAGGAATTCTGGGAGTTGAAGTCCACGAGTCATAAAAGAGCCAAGGTTGCCTACCCCTGAACTAGGGTTTATATGTTACCAAGTGATCTTTTTTCAGATGCCAGCCACATTTGTCAGCTACATTTGCAATAAATAAATAAATAAATAAGAAAGTTTTAAATGGATTGGCAGACCAGGGAGTTTTGGAATGTTATTTTTGCTGTAAGGTTTGAAAAATTACAGTTAAATAATATATTTGAGAGAAATGACTTGAAACTGAACTACATATTAGTAACTGAGGCTTGATGAAGATTGCAAATGGACGCTAGAGGGAACTGAAGAGCCAGGCAGAAAAGAGCTAAAATGGTTAAACCAGCTACGATATATCTTTTTCTTATTTTAAAGAGTTTTTTACATGGATTGAAGTATTAATAATTAACATCTCAGAAAGGATACATATTTCAATGGATAAACTTTTAGAAGACAATGAGAAATTTTTTTTAAAAAACCCTTTAACCTGACATAACATTGTAGAGTTTGAAGGCATGGAAGACAATAAAACTGAGATTATTAAAATGAGATTACAAAAGACAAATCAAGAAAAAGATCTGGACATGAAAAAGCTAAAGCGAGAAATTTTGGGTGATGCCTCTGTGGGATTTACAAAGAAAGGTGGTAAAAACTCTAAAGGCTTCTTTAAATACCAGAAAGTGATGAAAAATGAAATCCTTTGATGCCATATGAATGATTTAAAGGTCAAGATTCTGTAGGACAAAAAGAAGCAATACTGTACAAAGTTGGACTATTTGACCAGGGACACACAATTTGTTTGATATTCCTGGACCTTTTGCTGAACTAGGATTGAAAAGATGATTCCTGGATTGGTTATAGAGTAAATAAAAATTAGGCTATATGTGAAAAAGAGTTGAGTTTTTCTATTTGTAACTTTAAAAAGGGATGAAAACGTATATAAGCTTATGCTGAGTAATGAAGTTTGGAAGTCACTTCTTTATTATTTTTCCTTCTTTCTGCACTTTTTTTCTTTTTCTTTGTTTGTTACTATTAAAGATCCCAACATTTTTCAAAAAAGATAGATCTGTCCGCTGTGAATTTAATTCAACCCACCTTTAAAACTGAGCTTATGACCCACTGGTCATTCTCTCCTTTGTTCTTTCTAAATTTCCTTCCACACAGCAAATTGTCACTATCACTCTGAATTGCAGAGTTTTAGAATTAAGGCTATGGGCCAAGTGTGACTCAAAATTGAGCCATGTGTGTTCCCCATTGTGTAAACAACCGGAGGAAAGCAGGGCCGGCACTTATTATCTGCATCCTTTTTTGTTGGTTTAGTCAACTTCCAGATACTATATTTGAAGGCTGTCACAGGGAGTATCTGACACCCACATGTGCACCCTGTATGATTCAGCAGCTTGATTTGTAGAGGGCGAAAGAATGTGTTATAAAAGCAATCGTTATCTATGTATTGTTGTCATGAGCCCGTTGAGAAAGTAATTTACCCAAAGTATTTTTCCAATATTTCTGGCAATGGCTGCCATTCATATCAATGTCAGTTCATATTTTTGTTACTGTAACAAAACTGCTCAGTTTTGTACTGTCTCACATTGACTTGGGGGGAAAATTGATTTATTCACTTAAAGAGTTACGCAAAGTGCTGGTTGCTTTCAGCAAAAGCACAAATGGTGCATTGTCAGTTATAACTCTGTGCAAATTTACATGGGATTTAACTCCATTAAATTCAACCGGGATTACTCCTAGATAAATGGGATTAGGAATTGGCGGATTTCCTCATGTTAAAAACTACCAATCTCATATTGGTAAATATGGGAGGAAAAAAATATTACAGACAGGGTGCAACAGAAAACACAACATTAATGTTTCCAACATATTTTGGCTTTGATTTGGAAAATCTCAGATGACCAATGTCCTATTAACATTTCAAAACAGCCCTATCAAACCAGCTGGATGGAAGAACCAATCACAGCTCTGTCAATTTCATTTACTGGAGAAATCACCAGTCATACATTCATAAGCCTTGCAGCACTGCCTGCTTGACATATTTAATGAAAAGAATAGATGGCTTTTCCTGCTTCTATTTCTGGATCACAGATGGTATCCTCTTCTGAACACTGTGCATCAACATCCCCTGAGGTTTGCATCATGTTCATAAAGCTTATAATTCAGGAGCCCACTCCCCCATGTTCCTTAAGATTTTGCTTATGACCACATCATTTATCCAGCACTTTTCTCCCATAGTCAAAAATATTTTATTAGTAAACACATGCATGGTGTAAGATGAATGGGGTAATATAATAAAATACATACTGTATCATATAAACATAACTTTCGTTAAAATTTATCTTCCCAACCTAAAACCTTAACCTGACTGCTTGTAGCCTGTGGAAGTTGAAGTCTAACACATTTGGAGAACATCAGGTTAGGGGGGAAAAGGCCAAAGGCAGTTCTAAACTTGCCTACTTCTTGGTGCACAATGGTTTATCAGGTTCTTGAGCACCATAGTGCAGGTATGCATTTTTTTCCATCCTGGTTCCAAGAAAGGACTGTCCAATGCCTTCTCTGAAATCAGCAGTGAATGGCTAAGTCCGGTATCCAACAAAATCCATATTTTTTTATGATTTGGTATAACAGTTTATCAAGCCATGGGTGGCCCAAACAGATCCATAGTTTCCACTACCAAGGAGAGATGCTCCAAGAAGGAGTTAAAGGAAACACGCAGGATCCTAGCTTCTTCGGCTCTCCATTGCCTAGAAATAATAGTAACAAAAATAATGAATGGCACATTGTTAAATGTATAAGACTGGTCTCACACCAACACTGTACTTTCTACAATACCATATATTAGATTTATTGTTTGAATGTGCAGACCTTACTGATTTCCCTTACTTTTTGCACTTACAATTCACCTTCCTCTAGGAATTCAAGGAGACATACTTAATAACCTCTCTCAAATTTTATCCTCCCGGCAACTCTATAAAATAAGTAAAGCTGACCGAAAGCAACCTAGGCTCAGAGAGCTTTATGGCTGATCAAGAATGTGAATCCGGGTCTTTCCAGCCCCAGTCCACTACTTTAAACCTTACAGCATGTTGGGTCTTTCATCAAACAAGCCCTGACCACCAGACTCTGTTGCTTTCAAGTCTCCAAGGATGATGTCCTGTTCTGAAAGCAAGCTCTATCCACACAAGAAATAATGGCAAACTCAACCTCACACATGAAATTGCACTAGGAAGCAGAAGCCAAACCCCTCCTTCTGGTTCCCCCAAGGCTGTTTCTCTTGGTAGATCATGCCCCCTGCCTCTTCTAAGGTTTATGCTCTAGAAGATGGAGGCCTATGAGCCACACTCACACATGTAAAATGTTGTCTGTCACATTCAGTTCTTTGGTGATCCCTCCTTTGCGAGGCTCAGGATCCGGGGCCAGGGAACCCAAGGCAATCTTGGCCAATGTTGATGATGGAAAAGGAATTTTCAGTTCACTGATGTTGAGATAATCATAAGGAACATAAAATACAGAAAAGAGTATAGGGCAACTCCTCACTTCCTCATCCCATCTTCTCACATCATACATTCTCCCTATCTTTAAAAAGGAAGTATATTAATCGCTGTTTAATCAATGGTTTTCAAGCTCAGTTCAAGACATAGACTTAGGCCTCTTCACAGCTTCTGATCTCAGTATCCACCACTTCACCAAGTCTTTCATCCTGAACCTCAGGAGGTGAATACCAGAGACAGGACTTGTTTAATTACAGCTTTCTGTCTATTGTTTCCTTGGGGAAATTCACCCTGGCGCCAACATGATTTCCTTTCTGTTTTTCTTCCCCCACACCTGAATTTCTCAGAATCTTTTAATTATTGCTATCTTACTGCCCTCATATGTTGGGGGATAGTTTTTACCTTAGTTTTTATTTTTAACTTTTTATTATTTTATTTTTATTTATAACATTGCATTCATTTCTTTTATTGTGTTTTAAATTTTTATACTGTATTATTAAACTATACCTCTTAGTAAATAAACATTATCTTTGTACTATGTAGACAAATAAGTGGTTAGAGCTTCTAATCCCTATATGTGTTTAATAATGCCCATTTTGAAAGCGGAGTTTATAAAAACTAAGCATATTTGGACTAATTAGTCAGTGGATTGGCAAACATCTGAAGACAAATGTGGGAAGATAAAAAAAAAGAAACATTGTAAAACAAGGTAAAAGAAACTATTTTCATATTATGGCCAAGGAAACTACATATCCATGTAGTCACCAGGAATTGAGGTTTCCTCAAGGGAGCATTTTATTTTTTTACCCATGGAAAAGACCAAAAGGCAAAACGCCAGGACACTATGGGCCCTCTTGTTTGACCTCAGCTCCACTTATTGCTTTTAAAAGGTTGTGGGTTGATTTAAACTGTAGGATATCATTAAATGAAGTTTAATGAAGAGAAGGACGAGGGGGGACATGATAACAGTGTTCCAATATCTCAGGGGCTGCCACAAAGAAGAGGGAGTCAAGCAATTTTCCAAGGCGCCTGAAGGCAGGACAAGAAGCAACGGGTGGAAACTAAGCAAGGAGAGAAGCAACCTAGAACTAAGGAGAAACTTCCTGACTGTTAGAACAATTAACCAGTGGAACAACCTGCCTCCAGAAGCGGTGAATGCTCCAACACTGGAAGTTTTTAAGAAGAGACTGGACAGCCATTTGTCCAAAATGGTATAGGGTTTCCTGCCTGAGCAGGGGGTTGGACTAGATGACCTCCAAGGTCCCTTCCAACTTTACTATTATTAAATATTTTCATTAGCGTCCCCATCTTTTAGGTGGGACATTGCCCCGCCCATAGCTTCGGAAAGCGTCATGAATAGCCGCCCTAGACGTTTATCTCTCTCTTCCCGCCAAACTTTTTAAAATTGCAACCTAGGTTTTATTATTTTTATTGTTTCAGCACAGACCCCAACAGTACACACGCGGGGATTTGGACACACCGTAATTACACGCTGTTGACACCCATCGCCCTTGCCTTTCCCGCCTTATTTCCCCGCAAGCAATAGTTTCTACACCGCGCTCACCCGCGAAGGGATGGCATCCGCAGGCTTATGGGAACGAGGGGATCGTCCCTGCTGAGTAAAAAGCAGTTTTCCCTAACCGCTACTGTCATTGCGGGGGGAAATGAACCCAGGCGCCCCAGCCCACCGCCCTCTTCCTTTCACGGCTCCATCCCGCTCTCGCCCGCTCTGCCCAGCCCGTCCTCCGAGCGGGTCCTTCTCACGACCCCGGGTACCCTTTCTGGATACAAGGCAAGGCCGGACCCCGGAACAGCCATGCTGCTGCGACGCTCCTCCCAGCCACGTGGGTGGAAAGGGAGGGCGCCGGAGATGCCGGCTTGTCAGGGGCGGAGAGTGAATTTTTTTTGTACCGCTTTAAATTCATATTTATATCCAGGCTACCATCGTCAAGTAACCGCTGTTTTTCATCCGCTCTGTAGCGGAGCGTATGTGCGCGGGTGGGAAGAGCTGCTAGCAGTGTTTCTCAACCTTGACAATTTTAAGGCATGTGAACTTCAACTCCCAGAATTCCACAGCCAGCATTGCTGGCTGTGGAATTCTGGGAGTTGAAGTCCACATGCCTTAAAATTGTCAAGGTCGAGAAACACTGTAAGAAGATCTTTAAAATATAAAAACAGTAAAATACGACTTTTTGACTCGTTTGAATGTTTTAAAAAAAATTAACATATTGTTATCCTGCTTCTCCACTAGGGAGCAAATTGGCGAACCAACCGTTTAAAAGCATTACAAATAACGTTCTACTTTAAAACTAATATTTACAAAATGCAATATGTAGATTAAAATATAGAGATTAATTTAAAAAAAAAAGATTAAGAAAGGAGAGCCAGAAGAGTGCAGTGGCAAAGATGCTGCCTTAGAAACAAAGAGAGTGAGTTCTAGTTTGGCCTTTGGGATGAAAACCAGATGAGTGGTTTGGAGCCAGTTCCCCTTTCAGCCCAGCCCACTTCACAGGGTTGTTGTGGAGAAAATAGGAGGCGGACATATCAGGTACGTTTGCCGCCTTGAGTTATGTAAAGGTGGGATTTTAAAAACTAATAATAAAAATACTAGAAACAGCAGTCCAGTATATCAGCTGCTATCTGAAATGCTAACACCATACATACAACCTCATCAGTTTCAACAGTTATACTCTGCCATGTCTAACTCAGCTAAATCTTTTCAGTTGTTTGGACAGTAAACCGGTCTCTTCCATGTAGTACCTGTTTTTATTTATTTAGATCAGGGGTGTCAAACTCAATTTCATTGAGGGCCGCATCAGCATTGCGGTTGCCCTTGGGGGGCTGGGGGTGTGTGGCCAGGGTGGGTGCAGCCTACTGGGTGGGCGTGGATGGAGTGGGTGTGGCCTACTGGGTGGGCATGGCCAGTTCTACATCGTTCGCATCAAGGGTGCCTGTGGGGGCCAGGGCAGGAGTGGGACAGATCTGAGTCTCTGGCAGAAGGGGGGTGGGACCGGGGCAAGCACCAAGGCATGGTCCATTTCTTCATTCCTCACAAAGGGTGAGGGGACGGAGCCGACACAGCAGGGGCTGGTTCCTCGCTGTTTCCAGACGGCCTTGTGGAGCTAAGACTGAATGGGGTCGTTCCCTCACTGTTTACAGGATGGCTTCGCAGGGCACATGAAACCACTTCGCGGGCCGCATCCAGCCCCCGGGCCTTGTGTTTGACATGTCTGCTTTAGATTAACTATAACCCTGTCAATCTCACCACTGGGACTCTGATCAAATAGCATCAACAAAAGATCAAAGATCTTATAAAGATCAAATAGCATCAACAATAGCATGTAATCCATGGCACGCAAGGTAAAAATAGTAAATCTCAAATCATAAAAATCTTCCCTCCACATTTCTTAAGGCTTTAATCTGGAAAGCAGAATCTCTATCATATTTTGCATTTTGTTATAGTCCTTCGAGTCACCTTGACTCTTGGTGACCACAAAAACAAATATCTGCAGGTTTCTTGCCAAGATTTCAGAAGTGGTTTGTCCTTGGCTGCTTCCTAGGGTTGAGAGAGTGACCAGCTCAAGGTCACTCTGATATGTAAGGCGGGATTAGACTCACTGTCTCCTGGATTCTAATGTAGCATTTTAACCAGTCTAGACCAAACTGGCTTTCATTTTACATTTTTGTACTGCATTTTAAACGTGGCACCGTAAACGTCTAACCAATTTAAGTTTTCCCTAGACTGCTATCTTCTTCATGATAGTGCTATCAGTTGCTTGAGTTTTCTGTGTCTGACAACTTGTCTGTTGAATATGCAAACCAATTCCTTTGAAAATAAAATACTGTACTGAAGGCAATTATGATAATTCAGTCCTGTTGGCCATGATTTCTATGCCCTTGTCAACTAGCCCGAGATGCTGGGATCATGTACTAAGAAATTAAATGGTGGATACCTCTGTGTGAACCAAGACAAGGTCAATGAATGAATAAGTGCGGAGAGATAAACAAGGTACCAAATAGACTTGAGACCAACCTACATTTTTCAAACAGTAGTTGTTGTAGTTTACATTTTCATGTTCCAAAATATATCTGTCTTGATACCTCGGGATAAAACAGAATATAAGTGGAGTTTTATCTCTGAACATCAATGTGTGTTATCTTTAACAGGAAAGCACCTTCAAAAGGCATTTGTCACTTTCCATTCTGAGATCAAAGTATCCCTGACTCTGTAACTTGAATCTTTGCCATTAAAAAACAAAATAAAAATCTTCCTGGCATTTTAGGAACCATGCCAAAGCATTTCTCATCATCTGATTTTTCTAGCTAGTTAGGATGATGACAAAAATCAATCCTGCTTGATGCTGTGTGACTTGAGGCCAAGGATTTTCATAGATTCCCCACTCAAACACATTATTCTAAAAGGTATCAGTTTTCTGATTTTGGTACCTCTGTTCATCCATTATCATAATTCAGGTAACAAGCATCCACATATGAATCCCCTTCTGAGGGAACAGAATATATGAATAATAGGAAATGCTGGAAAAGTTTGCCTTTGAATCATGTGAGGCATTGTACAAGTTCTGTTTGTGGTAATACTTCTAATGGTCATTCACAAACACGTCATTCATAGATATTGCAGTTAAAATCAGTTCTTTATTACCAAATGTGTGAATTATGTTAGAATATATTAAGCCTGACAGGAAGTGAGTTGATACAAACGTTCTGTCTGCAGAATTAGACCTGTGCAGATCTACAGTATTCACATTTTCAAGTCCTTACTGAAACACAAACACCAATGTGTGAAAGTAAATTTGTAGATTTGAAGTGACTTGAAAAAGTGACTTTCTGCCTCATCAAGTAAGTGATTTGGCATCAAAGTAAAATTCTTAAAATCTGGGCCATATTGGTATTAACAACCTGATTTGCTGGACTTTTGCCTTTAATTTTTCTCTGAGCATATAAGCATTTAGGATACAATCAAGGTTCTTTTTGTGACTCCCCCTCCCTCCAAAGGCTGAGCCAAATTTAGATTCAAAGTTAGTTTTGCAAAATAGATAACAAGGTTTCCCAAAATCCAGGAAAAGCTCCCACAGCTTGTGCAACTGAAGATGCAGCTGCTTATAATTATCCCATCCACTTACTTCATATTTCAACTATTTTTAAGCCATCTTTTTTGGTCCCAGGACAAAATTGTCTCCGATTTCGTGAACCCAGTACCCGCAGGACACAATTCTTATACAACTATATCACAGCACAATGAAAGGTCTGAACAAAAAGTGTAAGTTCCATTCAGAGTATTATTTTAAATGCTTTTACTTTTAATCAAGACATGAAACAAATGCTGCACCTCCAAACATTTTCAGCCATGTTTTTCATTCCTGCAGTGTAGATGCACCAGGGACTGAGTTCTAGTCCCGCCATAGCCGTGCAAGCCAGCTGGGTGTCCTTGGACTATCCCAGTGATGGCGAACCTTTTAGACCGAGTGCCCAAACTGCAACCCCAAACCCACTTATGTATCGTAGGGTGCTGGGTGAGCATGGCCCATTGGGTGGGTGTGGCCCATTGGGTGGGTAATGGCAGACTGGGCAGGACTAAAAAGTTCAATCAATCAATTCCAACGTTGCGAGATCTTTTTTTTTCCTGCGAGAAGTTGAAATTGATTGATTGAACCTTTTTTTTTTTTGCACACGGTGGCGGATGCCTAAGGCGAAAAGGTTTTATAAAACCCAGCTGAAGGCCTAGGACTAGGGCGATGGCGCGCGTGCCCACAGAGAGGGCTCTGCGTGCCACCTGTGGCATGCATGCCATAGGTTCGCCACCATGGGATTATCCTCTCTCAGCCCAACTCACCTTTTAGGGTTGTTATTGTAGGGAAAATATGAGGAGGGTATGTTTGCTGCCTTAAGTTATATGTAAAAGTAATAAAGGCAGGATACAAATAAATGAATAACCCATCAGCACAGATCTGATCTCAAAGTGCAGAGCAATCACAGCACACAGCACACTGCAGAGCAGGTTGTTTTGTTTCAGCAGGTAATCTCTTCAAGTCATATAATATTAAACTAACCATTACATAGGAGAGTTATCTGGTAGCCCAGAGGCCAAAAACTGGTCCTTTGAGGAAGAAGAGAGCACCTCAATTTTATTATGTGCATCACCTGCCTTCTACCCAGCCTCTAGCTCTTTATCGCATCCACCCAGTGAAATACCTCAAGACCAATAACCCTTGTAGCTTTGATAAATGTTTCCCTTTGCACACTTCAGCTGCTCAATCCTGTACCAAAAGTTGGGAGAAAGGCATTAAAGAGCTGTCTGCTTGCATCTCATTCTCTGGGGGAGTAACTTAGTGAACTGATAAAACCTTGCTCCCTCTTCAATTTCTATTTTATCAAATTATACCTCTTCCTTTAAAAAAAACCTCCAAGAACCAAAAAATAACAGGGTTATAGAGTCATGAAAAATTCCATACATGGAAAGGTTAGTAAGTAGCACCAAGAGCAGGGGTTCCCAACCACTCGCACTCCCTGGGGATGTGAGGTGATATTCCAGGGGGTGCGAAAACTTGGGTTTTCAAAATTATAGGGTATATGCATAATTCGTTGCCGTTATTTTGAACTTTTGTAAGGGGTGCGAGAATGTATCAGAAGCATTCTAGGGGTGCGGGGTATAGAGAAGGCTGGGAACCACTGACCAAGAGTCTAATATATTCTTTGCCATTGGTTATGCTAGCTGGGCTAATGGAAGTAGAAGTTCAAATATTTGGGTAGGTTTGGATATGCCCAAACAAATGAATATTCTTAATGCAATAGCCTGGTTCAGGCAACACTTTCATCAATTGATTTTTTTTTTCTCCCAATTTAGGGTTTTCCAGATGCTGGGTAGGAATTTTAAAAGTTTCAGTTCCAATCCATTTAAAGGGCACCAAGAAAAAAGCTACACTGGTCTAGTCAGTATCGAACCTGAGATTATAATTAATACTATTATAATACTACTACTGTTGACAGTGGCAACCTAAGGTGAAGACATTTTGCTGATTATTCTGAATTGCCATTGCTATTGGCAAATAAGCTATATACTTTACAAATCATCCACATGCAATCCTGCAGTTGAAACATAATATATGATGGATGGTGGAATACTAAGTGTTACTATTTCCCCTTACCAGACATACACAAATCAAGAGTTCTTACCACTCCTGAATTTTTTAATATTTACACACATATGCGCACACAACTGCGATACAGCGCTTCCAGTAATTTCCTAATTTAGGCATTCATAGCATCTTATTTGGTGGATCATATAATGACATTAGATATTGTGGTGGGAAGAAGCAAGAGTATTTTCCACCTCCCAGCGCCATTGCTCTAATCAAAAGCAGAGCTCAGTTCCTGCTGTGCAGTATCGATTTCAAGTTGTGGTACTGAATATTGCTCAGATTACAGCATTGTGGAAAACACCCAGCTCTCTTTTTTTTTGTTTCATTCCAAAAATGTAGCTCCAGATGACCGAGTCTGAATTATTTCGCCAACCCTAGGAAACTTTATGAGAAGCTCCCATTTTTGTTAGAAGGTAAAAAAAAATTGTTTACTATTTTCTGTGAGGACTGTGGTTTGAGCCCTTAAAAGCTAACCGGGGGGGGGGGGGGGGGGT
>NW_015386655.1:9735-39108 GCF_001527695.2 Protobothrops mucrosquamatus | reverse complement strand
TGTTTGAAAAAAAAAAATAATAGGTACAAGTAAAGAGGAGGGCAACCAAAATAATCAGAGGTATCAGATGCCTTCTTTATATATATAGAAAAGGCTACAGCATTTGGGACCCGACTTTAAAAAAACAAGCAACATTGGAGGTACCTCACTGAGAGGTATAAAATCAAGCATGGCACGGACAGATTACTAAAACAGTCATAATTCTAAAAGTGAGGTTGATTTATCAATGATTTACAGAGCAATCATAGTCACATTTTCATGGAAGGCTGGATACCATACTTTTGTCTGCTTCATTTAAACCATCTCCATAAGAATAAGAAAACAACACAAAGAAATTTGGTAGGAGATCTTTCGCTTTTCTTCTTTCACTGGAGTCAAGAATTACTTAACCAAATCCTGTTCTTGTATAACTCAGGAATAGGGATACATCCATAGTGGTCATAGACACAATCCTCCTCTGTATGGTTCATGATCAATTTGTAACTCTACCCCTTTTCAGGATCTGCAATAAAAAACACTGCCAGGTAAAGTGGGGAGGGCTTAGGTAGAGAGGGATTGCCTTTAGCCAAGGCAGTAGATCTGCCTCTCTGGGGACAACTGCTGCCTTATTCTAACAACGCCTGAGCCCAGCCTTCCCAAATTAGGAGCTCTCCTGATGTTGATTGGGAATTCTGGAAGTTGAAACCCCCCTCACACATCTGGATTGCATTTAATTTGGGGAAGGGTGCTTTGGGCAATGAACCAGTAAATTTAGGTGTGCTCTGGATTGCAGCTGAATACACTGCTACAAGGACTCAATTGATCTACCTAAGAAATATTAAACATACAGAACATATGCAGAACTCTGCCAGTAAACACTGCTTAGCCATCTGATTAACATTCAGTTGTCTTGTTTCTTGAAACATTTAACAATCTAAAATATTTGACAAAGGTTTTCTTATCTAACAGTGCTGATTAAACAGGGGGCTCAGAATTAGCTCATACATTATCAAAGTTTACTTAGTCATTCTGGAGAGTATCAATGTTAAAATTTTGAAAAGTCATAATTCAAATTTGTATTATTCAGATTTGATTTCCTGCTTGTAAGCTCCCGTGAACTTTGTTGTCGGAAAAGCCTTTGAATAAAACAATAAAAAGGAATCTATTAGACGCAAACAGGCTTTGGGGTTAAACAAGAAATTCAAATATAAACAAAGCCATCATCGACTGCAAATTTTATCTAAAGAATGCCATTCTCCCACTTCTGTTGAACATACTAGACAGAACAGATTAATCTCACCTATCACCACTTTTAATTGATGGGGAGAAGTTACATATGCTTCATGACCCTTTAACAGCAGTCCAGAGAGATCACTCGCATTAGGCCCCAAACTGGGCCCTGCCCAGGGGTTTACTGTCCAAAGTGATGAAGAGGGCTCAGTTCTCCAGTTCAGCAGCTAATCCAAAAAACCCATTTCCACAGCCTCAGCTACTTCAGGATGAAGCAAGCGTGTGGCTAAACGCTCTATGTCATCTAGACTCAGCAATCGAAGGCTCCGCTCATAATCCTAGAGAAGGAAATAAAAGGAAGACAAAGAACTGAATACAATTGTTGGGCAATGGCCAAAACATTTCCAAATAAAAACAGACAGACAGACAGACAGACACACATTGGTATATGCATTAATGCACGGGTGTCAAACTTGCCATATCACATGACATATCGTGACTTTTTTTGCACTGCCGGAGCTGGGGTGGGCGCGGCCTCCATATGATGCAACCGGCCAGCAGGTCAGCAGTTTGACACCCCTGCATTAATGCAAATACATTTAAAGCAACTGAGGCTGCAATCCTAAAATTCCTGGAAAGATGGTCCAGGAAAGATTTTTTGCATTTCCTCCCCTGAGAACAACTAGGTGGCAGCACCTAGCTGATTTTGGCTGACCTTAGAAAGCAAAGCAAGACTGAATTTGGTTAGCACTGAAATGGGAAATCACCAAAAAATACAGTGGTTGAGTTACAACCATTTGTTTAGAGATCATTTGAAAGATACAATGGCATTGAAAAAAGCAACTTATGAATGGTCCTCGGTCCTCAGATTTATGATCATTGCAGTATCCCTCATAGTCATGTAATCACAATTTGGGTGCTTAGTAAGCAGCACGTACTAGCAAAACATAAGCTTTGTTCATTTCCACATAGCAAAACCTGGATATTGTGGATGCTCTGGTGTTGGAACACCCTGAACCTGAATGTAGCATTGCTCTGCCATTGTATGAGCTGTCTCATGCTCCACAATTACCTCATTATTATTACCTCATGTCTGGATAAAAAGAGGAAGCAGGTTGATGAGGAATTGGGTGGACAATTCTTGCCTGCTTTGTCTTACTCTAGTACAGTGGTGGTGAACCTATGGCACGCGTGCCAGAGGCAGCACTCAAAGCCCTCTCTGTGGGCACCCACACCATGCCCTGGAGATGGCAACCATCCCTCTTCAACCAGCTGCCTGCTAACTCACCGAGGTCCCACGTGGCCGGATGCATCCCAGCATGGCTGGTTTCCCTCCCCTCCGTCCCATCCCTCCTGGCCTCGCATGCTCTCCTTTTCTCAGGCACGACCCACTGCATTGCCTCCTCAGCTGTCAGCTATCCGTCCAGCTCAGAACGGCTTCTCTGAACTGCTGGCGACGGGCTGCAGAGCCCCAGAGTGCACCGGTCGAGGGGCCGGCAGGCTGTGGCTGCTGACAGACACTGTTGGCCCCCATGCATTCGCTGGTGTCAGGCAACAGCCGCCCTGGCCCCTGCCTCACCTTGCGACAATGGCACCCCCGCCCTGCCTCGCCTTGCCTCACCCCGCAGGACGAGCCTCCTGCCCACCGCCCCATCTGCCAGAGACCCCCCGGATCTCCAACCCTGCCCAGCCCCCACAGGCGTCCCTCCCCACGAGCAACATCAAGGTGACCATGCCCACTTTGGCCACACCCACCCAGTCTGCCATGAACACCACAGCCACGCCCACCTAGTGGGCCACGCGTACCTGGCACCCACTGATAAATAAGTGGGTTTTGGCACTCAGTCTCTAAACGGTTCACCATCACTGCTCTAGTATGTTAAAAAGAACCCAGAAGGTTGCTAAAGGCTGAATAAGGAGGGGAACAGACAGATTATTTTTCTGCTGCAGCTCTTCTAATATTTAATATCAAGATGGATGGCTATATGGCCTCTTTGCTATATTATGTAGAAAGCTAAAAAAGTAAACATAATGCTATTCTTTAAATAAAGTGATAAGATTTTAACCCGGGAGACCTCAGTTAAAATATTTGTGTCCTGCTACTATAACCTTCTCAGGCCAGGACATTATGGTTTGGTGCAAACATGGAAGATAAAATTCAACAATAAGTTCTATGTATGAATGAACTTATTTACTTACTTGCCTTATTTACAGTTCTTTCCCTGATCCCAAATAACGCCCCATCTAATTCTTTTTTCCTGCTTCCCAGTGGACTATTGGGACTGATCCCTCTCTTCTTAGAGGATTGTATTTGCTGAGTCCTTTCAAATCTATTCTAATACCCATGTAATATCTACACTGCGGTTATGTTGGCATGCCTGAAAACAGAGTTCCACAATGCTATCAGAGTTAAGAGATCAATTGCCTGTTCTCTCCTACACGTCCACCCACATAGAAAGGAAAATCTACCTTCTGCATCTGCTCCAGCACTTTCTCAGCATCCGTCACACTGTAATGCCTGCTCAGAATTTGGGCCAGCATGTGCCAGATGGTTGAAGTCTGTGGGAAGCCAGCTCTGCTGCTAGGATCCTCAGGTGATGCCTTCTCCAAAGGCTTGATCACAAGGTTAAGCTTTGACTCAGGTCCAATAGAGTAATCGGACAAGCGGTGTTCATCTAGGAAAGAAGGAAGGGGCTGCTAAGTGGACAGGAGCATAAAGCAATCAGTTCAAAGCAGATCTAATGGCAGCCATCCTGCACTGAATAAATAAATCTTATTTGCAGAAGCTTGGCTGCATTAGTGTGTCGGTGGAGAAAAACCACAGCTTAATACCTAATAACTGCAGATTTTGAGGACCAGAGGCTATAATCATCATATCCACTTTCTACAATTTTAGATAAGACCTCGAGTTTGAACAAGTGAACTTTTGTTCTCCAAATCCATATAATATTCTTTTAAACAATATAGAATCAGGAAACTCTTGCTAGTTTTTGCCAAAGAGCAAAGCATTTAGTCAGCTGCTTGCCCAGTTAATAAAAAGCAGGCATTTGCTATTATTCCATTTTAAAAAGCATATAAACCTCCAAAGGTCAGGCTCCTTAGATCTTAATGGACATTATGAAGTAAATATTTCATGAAAGAATATTTTCTATACTGTCACAAACGTCCAGACACAGAATGACACAGAAGAGTATCGTTTGCAACTGGGAAATCAGAGGAACTTCTGCTTTTCTCTAAGATATGCTGCCAGCCCATAAAACTCACTGCTGTACAGTACAGATCAAAATTAATAAAGATAACTGCTTATTAAAAAGAACCATACAAAAAACTGTGTAATCAGAGCAACTTAGTAGGATGCTTTTAAGGGAAAGAAAGGCAAATATCAAGCTATGTAGCAAACTTTTAGTTATTACAGATAAAAACTTTGTACAGAAAATAAGATTATAAACACCAATTCTCTTACACATTCCTCAACACAAATGGTATTTAATATTTTTATAAATACAGAAAACTTTATAAATATCAAACGTTTGCACGAATTGCTACAAACTACAGTATAAGCCAGGGATCAGCAAGATAGACCCGTATTCCTGCTAAGATATTACATTACAGTAAAACCCAGAGGTGTTTACAGGATACGGTTAAAATACTGCAAGTCAAGAGGGCAGATGTGATAGTAACATTCCAACTCTGTCTGGTTTTTAAGTGCATCGTTGATGCAACACAAAAAAATAGGCAGAGCTTCAATTGCACTATCACAGCCATCATTTGACCTCTTTGGCCACACTCCATTTATAGCAGGGGTGTCAAACTCAATTTCATTGAGGGCCGCATCAGCTTTGTAGTTGCCCTGGGGGGGGGGTTGGCCAGGGTGGGTGTGGCCAACTGGGTGGGCGTGGATGGAGTGGGTGTGTCCTACTGGGTAGGCGTGGCCAGCTCTACATCATTCGCGTCAAGGGTGCCTGTGGGGGCATGGGCAGGAGTGGGACAGATCTGAGGGTCTCTGGCAGAAAGGGGTGGGACCAGGGCAGAGTCCATCAAGCCGGATATGTGAAGTAGGCGAGGGCCATTTGCTGGCCACTTCCAGGCGATGGTGCATTTCTTCATTCCTCACAAAGGGTGACACCCCCCCCAGCATGTACCCAGGAGGTGGGCCGACGCGGCAGGGGCTGGTTCCTCGCTGTTTCCAGATGGCCTTGTGGAGCTAAGACTGAATGCATTTCAGCATAAATGGCCACCACAAAATTGTACATTGGCTCCCGGCCGGCCTGGGCCAGGGCCAAAGCAGCGGGGGCCGTTCCTTCACTATTTCCAGGATGGCTTCGCGGGCCACATGAAACCACTTCGCGGGCCACATACGGCCCCTGGGCCTTGTGTTTGACATGTCTGATTTATAGGAAAAGAATAGAAGAACTATCATAACAAGTTGCATTGGTAAATTTTTGAGACTGGCAGAAAGTGGGAGCTGCTACTCCCAGATAAACCTGGGGAATTGTGTGCTAGTTTCTCTGTGCTCATATTTCTGTTAAACTGGGTGTCACAGAAACTATTGATCTCATTCCTCTTTTTGATATGTCTTCTAAAGCTTTTTTTTTTACCTGCTACCTTGGATGAGCCTGAATGCCCTCTCTGCATCACCAACTGCCTTATGATTAATCATTCAGCACCCACCTGCCAGAGCTTTGCCTTTGAAAAGTAAGCGCTGCTGAGAGACTGGGACATTCAGCTTTTCTGAGACCAGACGCTTGAGAGAGGAGATGCGCTCATCAGGGGAGACCTGAGAAGGAAGGATATTGTCAGGTGAGACTAGGCCAGGGATAGGCAACCTTGGCTCTTTTATGACTCGTGGACTTCAACTCCCAGAATTCCTGAGCCAGCCATGCTGGCTCAGGAATTCTGGGAGTTGAAGTCCACGAGTCATAAAAGAGCCAAGGTTGCCTATCCCTGGACTAGGCCTTCAAAGAGAGGGCCTCAATTTGGTATTTCAGAGAGTACAAGTTATGATCAAAAAACTGAAAGAGGGATTTAAGAAATGCCTTCAACCCCAGCTAGACACCCTAGCAATACATACATCTTAAGGATACCTATCTTTCAGCAGCTAGTCTAGTACATTTTCCCCACTCATACAGTTGAGGTTAGTGCACAGAAAATTAGCAAAAGCAACTGTTTTCAGTATGGACATTTTCTGTAGAGTAAATCTGATATCTGTTAAATATTATTGGTGCTTTTCAACTTAGGCCCCTAGTTATGTCCCCTCTGTGGGAGAAAAATGCAAATTATGATTGGGAAATTCATGGATAAAACTTCATTGCTCATTAAATATTGGAAACATTGCTGCATTTAACCACTGGCTCTCTTCTGCTCCCTCTAAATCTCTAATTTGTTGACAGTAAATAGATATGGCCTTCCCTTAAACAATTGGAGCAAGAACTACAAAGAACCTACACATGAAATTCTTAGGCAAAGAATAGTACAAAATTTTAATGTTTGAATATTTCAATATGAAATACTCTGTGCTCAAGCTTGATTAAAATTGTGAAAATGCAAACTGCATCTGGCTAGCTCAAAGTAAGCAAATTTGGACCTGACCAAGTATTACAGTGTTTCTGAACCTTGACAATTTTAAGGTGTGTGGACTTCAACTCCCAGAATTCCACAGCCAGCATTGCTGGCTGTGGAATTCTGGGAGTTGAAGTCCACACGCCTTAAAATTGTCAAGGTTGAGAAACACTGAAGTATTAGGTTGTATAAACTCCCTTAACAATTTTACTTAAGCGTGTTAAGGAAGAGAGTGCTTTTCCTCTGTTTTAAACAATGACAGACTCTAAAGTCCTCTACTCTACTTGATAAGACCGGAGTTTACAAGAGATTCAGAACCCAGTTCACGGAAAACTATGGAGTTTGAATCTACAGATCTCAAAGGAGATGAAATAATATATGTAAATGTGATTTCAAACTCATGGAATATGTGTGTGTGTGTGTGTGTGTGTAATATTTTGTTATTCTATTTTTAATTGCTGTAGGCTCCCAGTCGGGTATTTGAGATGACCAGCTATATAAATAATAAATATAATATCACTGGCTACTAGTCATAATGGTTGCCTATCATCTTTAGAAACATTTGCCTTTCAGTGCCTGCTGCTTCTGGGCAACGCAGAGCAGAGCGTGGATTCACCAGCCTATCTGGTTGGCAACGGTGGGGATAGGATGTGGGGGGCTCATCCCTTTGCAGGCCTCTTCTTAAGGCCTGAGATGCAGGGTGTCAGTAGGTAATACATTAATGTCATCCAACCCGCAAATCCAGGTCAGCCTGCCTTCCTCCCTTGGGTTCCTGGTGTGTGTGTGTGGGGGGGTGGGTGGGTGTGGGTCTTGTGAGATTTTTAATCCACCAAGTCGTTACCAGCTCGGGCCAAACTGCTCTGAGATATAAACCTTGGGAAGGAAAGGCTCCTGAAGGAAGGTCAGGGAGGGTCTGCTCTCCTCCCAGGAAGCACCCAAGGAATCCTCGGAAAAGGGATGAGCGGAGGAAAAAGGATCGAGGCCCGGGACTGCTCTGAAGGGGCCCGCCTACCTCCGTCGCCCTACCTGCCCGGCCCAAGGCCCAAGGGGAGGCTCCGCGCTCCCCCTCCGGCCGGACCCTCCAGGAAGACCCCTCCCTCTACCCTCGGGAGAACCGCGTGGCTTGCTGGGCAAGCCCCCAGCGCCGATCCGCTGCGACCTCGGCCCCGGAAAGAAAGAAGGGCTACCTGGAGGCTGCATTCCCGGCCCTGGAGCGCCTTCACCGTAAGTAACATCTCGGGACCCCGCAACTCTGGAAGCCAAGCGGCTCCTTTAAGAGAATCATAGACAGCTAGAGGAACAACCAAAAACAGAGCGGTCCAGTAGGGGGGTCAACACAACGCATTCCGGCTCCTGTGTCTACGAGAGTCATACGTCAGGATATCATAGAGAGAGACGGAAAAGAGAGGCGACGTCTCTATGGTCGGAAATAGAACTTCCGAGAGCGTTAAGCCGACCGGAAAGCGGAAAACTCAACCCTAACCTAAAGGAGGGTATGTCTCCGAAGTGATTAACTATAGAGAGGAAGTAATAGCGCTGGAGTTTATACAAGTTTAAAAGGGTTGCTTGTACAGTGAGAATGCTGTAAGGCGGAGAGTAGAACATCAAGATGGAGAATCTCCTTTATATTAAGCCCCAGGTAGCGTTCCGAAGATGTTAATGAAATTTCGGGTTTTAGCTTGGACAATTTAAAAAATCTGCCACATGTGGAGCAACGTGAGAACTGGTATATAGGAGTTAATGGAAAAAAATGCAAAGAAAGTAGTAAAATTGTTAGTCTCTTTTCACGTGATAACTAGGATATTTAGATTTCCTTTATCCAAGAAACTAAAGAAGCAAATATATTATTTGGTCATCCATTTTCCCAAAAAATACTATCCAGAAAAGGGCATAATGATGACACACAAAAGTGTTAGATGGCTATCCCCAGTAGCCCTCTTTATTTTTAGAACTAGAGCTACAAATGATTCAATGCATAAGAATTTTTGAGATATAATTTACTACCTGTGAGACCCTGTTTGTCTAGTAGTCTAGTAGTTAAGGCCCCAGGCTAGGAACCATCGTAGTACCTCACCTGATTTTGATGACAAAATCAGATTCAAGCGTCATCAGCACATTGGTAGTACCCAACTCAAATCTCCTGATATCCTTACCTAGTGGCTTTCATAAGATGCTGAACAGCATGTGTGTTAAATCAGAACTTTCTGGGATTCCCCCTTGTTAAAAGGCCAGATAAAAGTACTCTAAAGCCACCCTCTGGAGCTGACTGGATGCAGGTGGACAATAATTGAAGAATAGTTCTTCAACTCCAGGTCTTAACTCCACCGGATTCCATAGTTGATGCTATCAAAAGCCACATGAAGTTCAGTAGAACGGACAGAGTTACATTCTCCATCTTTCCCCAGAGTAGATCATCTGTCCAAACACCTAAGGCAGTTTTTAGTGCCAAAATCCAGCTTGAAATTTGTCTAAAATGGGTCTCAATAATTCATACCTTCCAAGAATAAATAATCTGACACTATCCCCTCAAAATACCTTACCCAAGAAGAGGATATTTACAATAGTTCTCTTCCTGATCCACAATTACTTTTATCTATTATATTGTAGAATAAGTTATATGTTTTGTAACAAAATTATTTGGGTCAGTGATTTGTTTTTTTCTTTTGTATATTATATATTCTTCCTTGCTAATAATTTGAGCTAATTTTGATTTTTTCAGATTCCCTATAGTAAGAGGGGCATTCCATTTTAGCTTGATGGAACAAAGTATCCTATGTAGATCTATCCAGTTCAAAGAATGTTAGATCTACTGTTGCTTTGGTTACATTAATAGAACAAAATCACTAGAATGAATTTATGCTAACTTCAGCGTCACTTAAAAATAGCTAACTTTTTCTACGTCAGAATTGTTTTAAGTTTCTTTCCCGATTGTCTAATGTAGTTCAGTGAGTCATAGACTTTTATGTACAAATCATACCATGCAGAGAAATACAATGGCTACATTGGTAAAACAATTAACAACTATATTCATTGAGCTAAGGACAGAAGAGTGGAAACACATAATTTTGAATAACACATCATAGAGAAGCAATAAGATCAAACTGCAGAATCCATGCAACATTGTCTTCCAGTTATAGAAAGCCAGATTATCCCCCTATATGGAACAACTTTTTTACTTCATTATATACATAACAATACTCTCCCACTTATACAGCAGCAGCCATCAAAAATATTGGTGAATAAAGACTGATGCTATGGGTTAGTTTCTATCACAACATACTGTACTATTCTCAGAAAGGAAAAGCCACAGAGTCTCCAACCAACTTTTCATTTTGGAGGCAAGGATTCAAAATCCGCTTTTACTTCCCTGTCAAAGGAAGGATGAGGACTTACACTAATAGCAGTAATATTCTATGGAGAAGGAGCTGAAGTAATAAATATGGCTCCACTTAACATTTGATTGTTCAGTCAGCCCCAGTCTTTTTTCACAGTCTTTCTGTGAAAGTCTTTTTCACAGGTACACAATATTTATTGCCACATTAAAAAAAATATTTCTATATCCATTTAATCCTAGCAAAGAGAGGCAACAAGGATCTCCCAGCTATATGCATCAGAACATTAATATGGTGAAATAGTTCAGATTTTATGTAGAGGAGATACTCTGAATCTAAGGTACATAGATATGCTGTCAGGCCTGATGTAGGCTTCATTTCAATTTGGATCTTGTCTTTCCATGTTTTTGTTACTCAGGGTAGCTGAAGCTGAAGTTCAAGCCATTTTTTTAAAAAAAGTATATTATACAAAAAGAGGAGAAATCCCTACTTCCATTCTTAAAGTATTTCTCAGGAAATATGGAGGGTGGCTAATTCCTCTACACCAGGGCTTTTCAACCAGTGGTATGGGTACCACCTGTAGTACATTGGCACCTGGCAGGTGGTACACAACCATCCTAGAAAAGTAGTAGTGGGGGAGGGGAATGAACTGAACCGGTGGCAGCACCGCACAAGCCTGAGCGAGAGATGACTGGAGCTGCAGAGCTGTCAGGGCTCAGTGGAAGCGCCAGGATCAGTGCCGCTTTCCAGCTGATCGGTGCTTCTTCGGGGCTGTCAGGGCTCAGTGGAAGTGCCAGGATCAGCGCCAGGCTCCAGCTGGAGCTCGGCGCTGATCCTGGTGCTTCTGCTGAGCCCTGAAGAAGCACCAATCAGCTGGAAAGCAGCACTGATCCTGACGCTTCTGCTGAGCCCAGAAGAAGTGCCGATCAGCTGGAATGTTGCAGCATCTCCAGGGTCTTGTGATTTACATTCAGATGCTTGGCAACTGATTCATATTTATGACGCTCACAGTGTTGCACGGTCATGTGAAGTGACCAAAACCTGCTACAACCACCCAGCAGACGGGGGGAATAAAAACCAAAAACACCCCCCCACCCCACCCCTGCTGCCAATCCTCAACAGAAATGCTCACAACAATGAAAACCTTGGACAGGAGGAAGAGCGCCACTGGGCGCTGTCTTGCTCGGCTGTGGCTTCGGGGGCACTTTTTTCAGTGCCATTGTAACTTCGAACAGTCACTAAGCGAACTGTTGTAAGTCGAGGACTACCTGTACTTTATCATTTTTTTCCTTTTTTTTGTCGTCATTTTTTTCCTTTTTTTTGCTAGGTGACTGGTGGTACTCGGATGCTGCCATATCCTAAAAGTGGTACAATGGGTGAAAAGGTTGAAAAGCCCTGATCTACACTGAGTCTCTGGAAATTATGGCATAGGCCAATTACCATGGGTAGTTCTTATCCAACTCCCTGGCCTAAGGTTTCTCCTCAAAACCAAACTGAGCAGAAAGTATAGGAGCTCTTTGCCCTAATAGGAATGAGCAACTTGTTTCATGAGGCAAGATGAATCTGGATCTTGCTGAATGAGAAACACTGAGTGTTAAGAATTTTTTTTTATTGTAAAGATTAAAAATGGAGGTGATCCTAAAAGTAAGAGACGTGTGAGTAGCTTCCTCCAATCATCCTTAACCCTCCTATAGGTAATCTGTATCAATAGGATTTCTACCCAGCTGATTTTATTATTAAAATGTTTATTGTAGTTAGAAATACATGGGAAGGGAACATGCCCCAAAGTGCCAATCTTCTAGCATCGTTTTGAGGGCTAGTGTCATCCCCATATAAATTTCATTCCCAAGTATGCTTGTTTGCCCAGAAAAAGATCAAAAGATAATCTAGGGCAGCAGAGGGTATCCAAGGAAGTAAGAGAGGACATTAAGCTCATTAATTTTTCTGATAAATGAGAATTTTATGAGAAAATACGCATGGGAATCATGGCAGCCATTTTATGAGAGTACCTACAACATGCTCTCACAAATGAACCATCTGGCCCCAAATATTGCCAATTCTACCTTATGCAGTTGCTTGATAGGATTTGAAAAAACATCCTTAGTGTGCCCCAGATGACTTTCTATTAGGGACATCTGCTATGTAATATTCTGCTGCAGAGCTTGTTAGCATTGCCTGGAACATATACAGCTGGAGGCTGATCACTGTAGCTAGTTGTGATTTTTTTATATGCTCTCAAGTTTTTTTCACACTGAATATTCCAAGTGCTGCTGATAGTATCGAAGATGTGAATATTTAGGGAATGTTTACCTGGTAGAACGTTCTTTTCCTTTTGGGGAAAAATACAGCAATATATAAATAAGGAACTTTGTCAACAAAGATATTGGCATAAATCCCATGTCAGTTTCTAGTAAATATTCTACTAAGGGACCTACATCTATTTTTTTCCAGCTGATTGATCTCTAAAGGGACCAGATTTAATAAGCAAACTTGCATCTTACCACCCGGAGCTGCTTCTGCCTATTGCTCCACCGAGCTAATTATCATATGGATTAAATAAGGAGGAGGAGGAGGCTGGGACAGACTCAGCTGAATTCTTATTAGTGCAATTAGTCATATCCTCAAGGATTTGTTCACAGATGTTTGTGAAAAGAAAGCAGAAGGTGAAGAACACTAGTATTTACTGCTGGAAAAAGGTTACTCTAGTCCAAACCACCAACTTTTTTTTTTCTATTTAGCATATCAGGTTATAATATTTAGCTGTCAATAAAGTTTCATCATAATTAACTGGTATGAACCTACCGATGTGTAGCCAAATTGAGAATAGCACAAACACTATATCGGATCCCATGGTAATATTTCAAAAATTGGTTTAGAGTGGGATAACTAAACATCTGCTGGCACGATCCCTGCTTTACAATTTTGTTTTTTACATCATTTGCTAGGAACTGTTCTTTATATTAAGATACAAGGTTCTAAGTAGACCAGAGAGAAAGCCTTTTGTGGGCTCCACTGCATCCTGTCTTCAAATGGGATAGGTTTATATGGCATGTTTTAATTTCTCTGATGTTGTAGAATAATGTTCTGAAGGTAAAATTTATACCTCTCCCATTACACAGACAGAGGGTGTCATATCTTTTGTAAAGTGGAAGTAATTACTCAGCCTGATCTTATCTCATGGAAATTTCCTCACCTACAGAGGCATATATGAACCCACAGGTCTGCTGAGAGGATTACATTCCAGTTGCTTTGTCAGGATAGATTAACCTTGCCCTCATATTAGTTTACCCCTTTCCTTTGTGTTCATCATGGACTTTTTGTCTCTGTGCCCTACTCAGAGGGAGAGAGCAGGAAGAAAATGAATGATACTTATATATACAGTAATTTGTTGGCTGGTTTTAATAATTTGTTAGATTGTGGCTTAGGATGTATTTATTTAGATCCCACCTTTATTATTATTTTTATAAATAATTCAAGGTGGTGAACATACACATACTCCTTCCTCCTTCTATTTTTTCCACAACAACCACTTTGTGAATAGAATTGGGCTGAGAGAAAATGACTAGCCCAAAGTCACCCAGCTGGCTTTCATGCCTAAGGTGGGACTGTGACTCACAGTCTCCTGGCTTTTAGCCTGGTACCTTGACTCCAAACACATGAATACTGCCAATGTTGTGTTACTTGTGCAATGAGTGAAATCATTCCATCTCTAGATTTTGACTTATAATTGCCATATAATCCTTTGGATGGAAGACCCTATGGGATGTTTTATCTGTTAAATGGAATGCAGTTTGCCTGCTGAAATAGAGGAAAGAAGATAGAAAGAATCTTGTTTTCGTTTTATTCCCAGACAATAGGAGCAGAGTTAGATTTACACTGAAACTGACTGCCACAATACTCAATCTACTGCCACCAATGATTAGATTGACATCACCCCATTATAAGCTGTGGTTTGCCACCATGGGGGTTGGATTCAAATCACATGCTGAGCCAAAGTAAACATACAGTAGCTAAACATGAGGTGGACCCAGTTACCGCTAACCAGAACTGCCAGCCCTTCTTGAATACTGTCCTAGCACTTAAGAAAAAAAAAATCACATTTATCTATGGCAAATTAAGTCATTGGTTAATCCAGCTCAGTGTTCCTCAAAAGTGGCCCATTGCATGACTGCAACTCCCCAGAGCTGCAAACTGTGTATTATCTCAGCATTATTGGAGATGCTGGGAACTGAACGTTCTGATCTGACTATTGAGCTGTGGTCTTTCCCAGGAGAGAGACCAAGGGTGACTGTTCCACACATGATAGGGATTGTGTATGTTTGCCCTGTTCAGTACAGGGCACATCCTGGCATTCTTGGAAACAACGGTGATGCATTTTCTATGAGAGGTTTGAAAAGAAATAATTCCTGTTTCAAAGTTATAATAGATAAGTCTAAAAGAGACATGAACTCCATTCCAAAGTATTCCAGTTTACACCAAAAAAGGAATGTCAGAATCAGGTTATATAGGCAGAGGCTAGTGTGGCTTACTGAACAAAAATCATGGCTAACGTGTAAAGCAAGCCAGAGCCTAATTCACATTTACTTCAAAGGGACAAAACCAGGATGTTGAAATAGGAGACACAGATAAGAAAAGAACAAAAACATGTCCCTCCTCTCTGCTCTCTGCAACGGCCAGATGTAAATTTTGTTCCTCACTGTCCTAATACTGTATAGCTGTTTTTAAACATGAACAGTTTGGGAAAATGAGGGATAAGCCTGTCTATTATTTCTGAAATTCTACAACTGTGTGTGTCTATTAATCTCTTTCTTGTCCAACCTGATGCCACACCTGTTTACCATTGCTATTATCTATAAGCTAGCACTGCTGGGAGGCTAACACATCTGGCACATACAGTACTAGGAAGACTATTGCGTGCACAGCACAGGAGAAGCATTTCTTTCCTGAATATTTGGATCCTTTTTTCCCCAACCTGCAAACATGTATTGTTCAGTACTGTGAGAGATATTTTGCTACTGCTTACAGTATAGGAAACCAGAAAGGGAAGATTTTTGAATTATAAACTTGTGAAAACTTTAAACAAGATGCTTAGGTAACTGTAATTTGTGTACAGTACAACTATGTAAGTATGTTTCATAAGATGTAATAGTTATATTGTTAGAAGCTAAGAATCGGATGGACCAAAGATATAATTTAATCTGCTGTCCTGAATAATGTGCAACCTCCTACTTACCTCTATTGTGAGCCTGTTAAATTATTTTTAAAAGCCAGTGTAACAAGAAGGGACAAATTAGATTAATCATACTGGCTGTACTTGAAAAGCTGGTCAGCTCAAACAATTAATTACTAAGTTGGCTTTACATTTTAAGTTGGTCTTATGTTCCATTACACAATGGATGTGCCCAATTAAGTTGGTCTCATGTTCCACTAAATATTTTTCCAGCAAACATTTTACCTTGCCTTCCTCCCAATTTTAAAAAGAGAGCTTAACTATTAACATAAAGCAAAAATCCATCACACCTAGAATTTACAGCAGAGCTCCATGAAACTGGCTCAAAGTTAATTAACGCATGCTACAGGATTTTATCAGGCAGGGAATATTCAGTCTTATAAATTGAAACTGTCACAATATGTTACAGTGGATCTTAACACAGCGATAATTCAAGTAGTATTTATCTATTTACTTTATTATATACTGTATGGCTGCCCAATCAATCTATAATTCTGGCTTGCTAACAATAAGTAACTGCCCTGGCAATTAAAACCAATTAAAACATATGTGGTATATGTGGAACAAAAACCCAACAAAATATCACACTTAATGAGTTCACCTGATAGCAAGGCCAATGCTGGAGGGACCTTATGTAGTACCTTATGGAAGGCCAGGAAGTTTAGGACCATTTGAATCTCAGTGGAGTTTGTTGTTCCATAGAGCAGATTCTGTGACAGAAAAAGCAGGCTTCCTGGGTTCCATTGGACGGCATTGTTTATAATAGAGGACACCCAGAGCATATTCACCTTGCCGCAGCAGTGTTTTTCATAACACTTTAGTAGTGGTAGAGAATTACAGTTGGCTCGATATATACTAAAAAAAAAATATCCTGCATGCGTAAAATTAACATATTACAGAATAAAGTAGACTGAAACTTCATTCTTGATATGCTGGATTTCTCACCGCCAGATTTTTGTGAATAAAAACATTCATGTATACTGTCCTCTGCTGACTGGTTCAAGGTTGACTCTGCCTTCCATCCTTCCGAGGTTGGTAAAATGAGGGCCCGGGCCGTGGCCTGTTCAGAACTGGGCAACATAGGCAGGCCAGCCTGTGTGCGCGCATGAAGCTCCCCTCGTGTGAGTGGCAGCAACCGGGACATGTGCACAAAGTTCCCCTTGCATGAGCGGCAGCTGTCTTGCGCTGGCTCTATACATACTTTTCTATACGTACTTTTCTATACGTACTTTAGCTGGAGTTCTCCACTCTTAGGGAGATCAATATATCCAATGTGATGGTTGTACCCTTTAAAGCCCTACATGGCATAAGGCCTAGTTACTTGAGAGACTATCTGCCAATTTGATCCTGCAGGGTTGGCATATTCCAGATTCTTTATTCAAACAATATCACCCTATTGGGATCCCGGTGATCTCCTTCTCTGTAGCAGCGCCTGCCCTGCTACAGAGATTCCTCCTGAGATCTGGATGGCCCACACACAGCTGTTGTTTAGAAGGTATGTCAGGACTTGGCTCTTTACCTAGAGTCCAGGGGTAGGCAACCTTGGCTCTTTTATGACTCGTGGACTTCAACTCCCAGAATTCCTGAGCCAGCCATGCTGGCTCAGGAATTCTGGGAGTTGAAGTCCACGAGTCATAAAAGAGCCAAGGTTGCCTACCCCTGACCTAGACCTTTGACGAGGAGGGAGATCCCTCAATTCAACACATTTGTCATATTCATCCTTTATGTTTCATTGATGTCATTGAAATTTCTTTGATTGTTGTGAGTTGCCCAGAATCATTGAGAGTCAGATGGCATATAAGTTTAATAAATTCTATGGCTGGCTGCATAGTCAGACCAATACAGTATTTAAGCTGCATTTGGCATTTTTGTCCACCTAACAAGTCTTTCCCAAGGATCTGGGGTAGACAGATGTTGTTCGGTGGTGTTAAAGGTATCATCACAGGATATTAGCTGTACTACGTAAAGCTGTCTTTTGCAATTGATTGATGATTTTGTCAAAGCTGATGCTGTTCAAATAGTGCTTTATTATATTATCCAATCAGATTTTTAAAATTAGTTTTTTGTCATACACCTCCTCCTATCTTTGAAGTGTGCTGTTTTTATTTTCATACCACTTTATAATTGTTAAATGAAATATATATCTGTATTCACCTTCTTCTTGCTCAGATGCTGCAATGGCACTGGTTCCAGCCAGTCAGTGCAGTGAATATACAATTGGCCTCTGAGACACATAGGCAGAACCTGTTTCTCCTGAATGAGGCATGCATTTTTACTGAGGCTCATTGCTTTCCTCATGTATATTTGCATGCAGCTTCGATCTATGAATCAGCAGAAAACAAACTTGCCTCTTAAGGAGTAATAATTTTAGTTCATGAAAATAATCAGAGAAATGGGTCCCAGGTCAACTTGTTCAAAGAAGAATTACAAACTGGAAATTCTGGCCCATTAGTCTGCTTCACCATACAGGAAATGGTTATGATGTTATTAAAAAGATAAGAATATGTTTTTGATTCCCCTGGCAATACCATTGTAAAGGAATGCAGAAAGAAAAGTCACAAAACTAACAGTCTCCTGATCACTACATTTTTCTCTGCAGAAAACGGGTGAGATTCTTGCAAATTTACTTAGTCAATTAAGTGGCACAAGAATGTATTTCTACCTACTAAGAATATTTCTGTATTACATATTTGGAGGCAGAGTGAGGGGAAGTACTCACAATGTGACTTTCAGGGAAAGATGCTTTGCTAATATGAGAGCAGGCTAGGGATGAAGAAAAACCAAGAAAGATTAGGCTAGCTTAAAAGGTCTTGGGAAGATAATCAAGAATTCTAGAACTTGGGTGTCAAACTTGCCGCGTTACATGATGTGTCATGATATATCACGACTTTTTTCGCATTGTTGGATCTGGGATGGGCGTGGCCTCCGCATGATGCAACTGGCCCCAGGCTGGCAGTTTGACACCTCTGTTCTAGAGCTATTTGGATTTTCCTATCTACATATAGATATCACCAACCATGAATTATCTGAGGGCAGTCACCTAGGCATGCCGAGCTTTTTCCCTTATAGGGTTCATTCCAGGAAGGATCTCCAGGTTGGTTACTCATTTATAATTAAAATGTCAACATCCCTGATTGTGCAAAAGACTCAGCCCAGGGATGCAGAATCTTATTTTTCAATCAAGGGCCACTAGTCCTTGAAGTGGAAGGAAGCCCTTCACTGATCTTAATGATGAGTTGGTGGCTTGAGGACACTTTAGACCAGGGCTTTTCAACCAGTGGTACAGGTACCACCTGTGGTACATTGGCACCTGGCAGGTGGTACGCAACAATCCTAGAAAAATGGTAGTGGGGGAGGGGAATGAGTTGAACCAATGGCAGCACGGCACAAGCCTGAGCGAGAGATGGCTGGAGCTGCAGAGCTGTCAGGGCTCAGCGGAAGCTCCAGGATCAGTGCCGCTTTCCAGCTGATCGGCGCTTCTTCGGGGCTGTCAGGGCTCAGTGGAAGTGCCAGGATCAGCTCCAGCTGGAGCCTGGTGCGCTGATCCTGGTGCTTCTGCTGAGCCCTGAAGAAGCACCAATCAGCTGGAAAGCAGCACTGATCCTGGTGCTTTTGCTGAGCCCAGAAGAAGCGCTGATCAGCTGGAATGTTGCAGCATCTCCAGGGCCTTGTGATTTACATTCAGATGCTTGGCAACTGATTCATATTTATGACGGTCACAGTGTTGCACGGTCATGTGAAGTGACCAAAACCTGCTGCAACCACCCAGCAGACGGGGGGAATAAAAACCAAACACACCCCACCCCACCCCCGCTGCCAATCCTCAACAGAAATGCTCACAACAATGAAAACCTTGGACAGGAGGAAGAGCGCCGCTGGGCACTGTCTTGCTTGGCTGTGGCTTGGGGGGCACTTTTTTCAGTGCCATTGTAACTTCGAACAGTCACTAAGTGAACTGTTGTAAGTCGAGGACTACCTGTACTTTATCATTTTTTTCCTTTTTTTTTGGTCATCAAGTTTTTGACACCTTGCTAGGTGACTGGTGTTACTCGGATGTTGCTATATCCTAAAAGTGGTACAATGGGTGAACAGGTTGAAAAGCCCTGCTTTAGATAAGCCCGAGAAAGGAAAAACTGTGAAAATACAGATTAGTGCCTAACAACAACTGTTGAGTTGCGTTTTCAAAGGTATCTTTCCTAAGCAAGAGTCAAAATGTGCAGGTAGACAGTTTCAATCCGAGAATTTAGGATTGAAAGCCCTTACTGCTTGAGGGGCTAAAAATGTTTCTCCTTTGCTTTCCATTTTTATTCCTAGTGTGTGAACAGTACTAAGACTTCAGCAGAACCTTGCTTACTGTCTAGCTATATGGTTCTAAGCCTTAAGCTACATGTCCATTTTATTGCTTCTGAAAACATGTTCCAGCTTTCTGTGTAAATTAAATGCCACCCAACAAAGTAACAAGCAAATACAAAAAAGTAATTGTAGCCACCCAGAAAATTATAGATCAATTAGTCTGGTTAATATTACAGGTAAAATTTATGCAAAATATCTAGCTCAATGGTGGCGAACCTATGGCACGGGTGCCAGAGGTGGCACTCAGAGCCCTCTCTGTGGGCACACGTGCTGTTGCCCCAGCCTTGCCTCCCCCCGCGACTCCCTCCTCTCCAGCAGACCCCCTGAAGGAGACTTGCCCTCGAGTGTGGCCCACACAGAGCAGTGCAGCCAAGGACATGGCAGCCAGGCAGCGTAGACAAGACTCTGCCCTCACACCCCATTGTGCACAGTTGATGCTGCAGGGCACGGGCAGAGGGTGTGGCCGCCATAGCGCTGCTGGGCTGCCTGGGCGATCTGCGGCAGGCCCTGGAGGCGGTGAGTGGTCCTGTAGGCAGGTGGAATGGGGAATGGGGGGCAGAGTGGGGGCGGGCAGGGGGGGTGGAGTGGGGGCGGGGCCAGTTTTTGGGCACTCGGTCTCTAAAAGGTTCGCCATCACTGATCTAGCTAAAGTATTAGGGGATTGGGTCATCATTAAAAATATGCTCACAGAGGAACAGGCAGGATTTAGAGGAAGATGTTCAACAATTGGTCATGGTTTTGTATTGGATAAGGTGACCAACTTTTTTACAATGAAAAGGAGGACACAAATACGTACGTAAATTGAAGAAAAAAAATATCGTAAATACAAGAAACATTTTATTCATTGCAACAATAATACACTATAATATGATAAATGCAGAGTGGGCCCCGTGGGTCCCAAAGCACCAGCCACGCCGGCTCCGGCCCCGGGGGGCAGCCCGCCATCAACACACCCCGCCTGCAGCCGCCCCGCCAGCACCAGAGCCCACCCTGCGCAGCCCCGTGTAGAGCGGGCCCCGTGGCTCCCACAGCATGGGGGGCAGCCGGCCGCCGCCGCCCCTCACACCCCCGCCCGCAGCAGCCCCGCCACCCCTGCCTCTTGCACCCGCAGCCATTATTGCCCTAGCAAGGCCGAAGATCATGAGAAACTTACCGTGACATCGCCGCTCCAGTCTCCTCCAGGTATCTTCGGGACTAACTAGGAGATGGTGTAGTTGGGTAGCAGGGAGGGGTGCAAAGTTTCTGCCAATTCGCCTTCGCTGCAGACAACGTGCATGTGCAAAGTTTGCTGGTCACACTCAGCAGCAATTTGGCATGCTCAGCAGCAATTCCTATTGGCTTTCGAAAGCCAATAGGGGGAGTAGCACAGCTCATGCAAAAGTTGAAAAAAAAACCCATCAAAAAAAAGTGCCGGAACGCCATTCTGAGCGTTCTATGAGAAAAAAAAGCCCTGCAGATTAGTCTTCAAATATCGAAAAGGAGGACATGTAGGAGGATACTTTTCGAGGGAGGACAGAACTTACAAAAGGAGGACTGTCCTCCCTAAAGGAGGACGGTTGGTCACCTTAGTATTGGATCATCTGATAAATAAATATGTAAAACAAATATGTAAAACATGTATATTGCCTTTATGGAATTCTATGCAACTTTTGATTCTATTGATAGAAACAAATTTTGGAATTTAGATGTTTAATTTTGATCATGGCTTTATATACAAATACTCAAATTCAGGTTAGGTTCACTCCTGTAGGGCACCTGGTGATGGTATTTGGGGAGAAAAGACACAAATGGATAATTGGAAAACATAATACAGAGCAAAGCATCCTTTTTAATGTTTCAGGTAGTTCGCATTTTCACTATCAGCCCCAAAAAATAAAAACAAGAGAAAGCTGTGGCAGGAGTACTAAAATTCTGGTGTACAAGTGATGGTTGACAAATTCCTCCAATCTTAACTCGACTAAAAACCAATTTGGTTCCTTATTTTTCATATGCAGTAGAGTTATGGGGAATTTCTACTCTTTATGATATGGAATTCTTTCAAAACATGCTCCTGTTCATTCAAAACATGAACCATTTTAAGTATACCTAACAATACTCCTATCCCCTTTCAACATGCAGAAACTGGAACATACTAGCTAAAGATAGAATAATTGTAAAGGTTTTAATTATTGAACTAGAATCCTCTCAACTATAGTACCTGACCCCCAATTTGTCAAGTGGTATCTCCTGGAGCAAATGGATTTCTTCTTGTACCAATTGGTTTATATTTTTATCCAATCATATGCATACCCTTGGTTTTTCTCTGGATTTTTTTTAAAATTCAAATAATGCAAACAATAATCTATTCTTTAAAAATAGAACGTCTGTGCCCAAAGAAATTTGTTTAAATTAGCATAAAATAAAATTGCCCCTTGGTATGCCCTTAATAGAACCAAAATTGAATGTGAACCTTAACTGAGATGTGTTACAATGCCATCCCTGTGAAGGACACTTACAAGACTACAGTTCCAACAAATGGCATTAGCAACAAGAGACGGTCGATTCCTCAGTATCCCATATAATATGTCTTTCTGACATTGCTCCAAGAAAAATATAGAGTTTTCCCGGTATTTATTGTATTGTCCTATTTTTGCTTCAGCAAAAATTTCTGGCACCTCTCTTGGTAAGAAAATAAATTTTGCTTGATTCATATAAAATTGAATATCTAATGAATTTAGTGAGGAAGACAACGCTATGGAAATTAGCAGGTTTTACATGGGCTGCCACTAAATAGAGATAATATTTATCAAAATATCCTAATATTTTCTAATATTTTATTTCCTGTAATAAGACTGCTTTAATGTTTTTACTGATTTATGTATTTTATTAATGTAGGCCATTTTTGTGCAGGTTTTTTATTATTGTTCCAAATGACAAAACAATAAATAAACCGATTGACAATGCTGAGTTAGAAAATTAACAAAAACATACTCCCAGTGGTGGGATTCAAATATGTGAACAACCGGTTTTCTGGGTGGATGCTGTGTGGATGCCGCTTCCGGAAGTCCGTTCTGGGCCTGGGCAACAAAAAATTAGCTACCGGTTCTGCCGAAGTGGTGCAAACCAGCTGAATCCCACCACTGCATACCCCTCCCCCCAAAAGCAGAAAGCCAGTAGTAACCCAAATGAAGCAACTTTCCATAATTAATCTCAAGCAGCACCAAATGAATCCCAGAAATGCTAAGAGGTCTCCACCCAATACTTGGCAGGCAATAAGACCGGAATTGCTAGGTTTTCCAAAGAAGCATTTTTGAGGCTATCTAGAATAATATTATAGATGTTGAGTAGATTATTCAAGAGAATAATTTGAAGGGAACAATTGTCCTTCAAGTAGGCCAGCTCCAAGCTTTTTAGAGAAAAGTCCACCCAGAAATAAAAAGCAATCAAAATTAGTTAACGACAGAACTCTATACTCCAAGGCTCAGTGAGTAATCTTGCAACAAGATCTTATACCAATTACATTTCTTGCATATGAAGTCCTACTTCTGCACAATAACAGGAAGGATCTGTACTATTCCATTTGCAAGTGGCAAGTGTATTTATTTATATTTTCTTCCCTCACCTAGTTTTTATTTTGTTGTTAATTGCGAAGTCGTGTCCGACCCATCGCGACCCCATGGACAACGTTCCTCCAAGTCTTCCTGTCCTCTACCATCTTCTGGAGTCCATTTAAGTTCACGCCTACCGCTTCAGTGACTCCATCCAGCCACCTCATTCTCTGTCGTCCCCTTCTTCTAATGACAAAAAAAAAATCCAGAGCAAACCTTATTACATCTCCTGAAAAAGTAACAGTGGAGAGAATAAGGCAGCTGCTACTGTCAGGATGAATTAGGATTTCCTTGTTTAAGATTCAAGAAGTGAAACTTAGTGCATGAGGAGACTCCATGCTGGCATCCTTCCATCAGGAACAGTCTACTGTTATAAACTGTCCTGGGTGTTGCATGTAAATGTATTAAATAAAAAGTGAAGAAGTTACTTAGCTGTATCTATAGCTAGTCTTAACATCTGCAACCTAAAATGACCCAGTTGACTCTAATATGTGTCTGAAATGGATAAAGAAGTGAATTGGAGTGACATTTATCTTATATTGTAAGATAACTCTGAGAGAGCCATTATTATTCATAGATTCAGTAGAAAAGATCCCTTTGCTGCAGATAGCATAGGAGAAAGTAAGTGAGACACGCAGTGTCCTTGAGATTGGAGCATGCACTGGAAACCATCTGGAAACCATTTTGGGCCAGACTGTACGTTTAGGAGCCAGTTGTCTACTCCCATTTCAAATCCTGGGGGGAGGGGAGATTTCCCCTCCATACAAAAATAATGACTGCATGTAACTACTCACATTAACGTAGCAAACCCAAACCATTATGAAACTTCCTGTGAATTTAGCATGTACTTCCTCTGTTAAAAAGTGTGAAATATTTATCTTACTAATTCCATTCTAACCAAAACGTGAGGAAGGGTGCAATGAACACTTGCCAGTTATAATTGCTCCTCATAGGTTAAAATGTTAGACCAAGGGGAGCAAATAGCAAATTTTAAATGCTTACCCCAGGCAGTACTTACTTGCTAGTTAACTATGTTTCAGGCATGCTTGCATTTTGATAAAAATAATTAGGCAACCGTTCGCATTTAGAAAACACAAAAGAAGTTACTTCCTGGGTAGGTATTACTAAAGCTGTTTCTACATAATCAGGTCCTTTGCCATGTTTAACATTCCTGCTGGGTTCTGATTATAGTTATTAACTCCAAAACTATCATCCCTGAACTGCAGTATGAAGCCTACAATGACCAGCTACATGTAAAAAAGATGTTGAGACTCTAGAAAGAGTACAGAGAAGAGCAACAAAGATGATTAGGGGACTGGAGGCCAAAGCATATAAGGAAAGGCTGCTGGAATTGGGTATGTCTAGTTTAACGAAGAGAAGGACGAGGGGGGACATGATAGCAGTATTCCAATATCTCAGGGGCTGCCACAAAGAAGAGGGAGTCAAGCTATTTTCCAAGGCGCCTGAAGGCAGGACAAGGAGCAACGGGTGGAAACTAATCAAGGAGAGAAGCAACCTAGAACTAAGAAACTTCCTGACAGTTAGAACAATTAAACCAGTGAAACAACCTGCCTCCAGAAGCGGTGAATGCTCCAACACTGGAAGTTTTTAAGAAGAGACTGGACAGCCATTTGTCTGAAATGGTATAGGGTTTCCTGCCTGAGCAGGGGGTTGGACTAGATGACCTCCAAGGTCCCTTCCAACTTTATTATTATTATTATTATTATTATTATTATTATTATTATTATTATTATTATTATTATTATTATTATTATTATTATTATTATTATTCTCCTGAGTAAGAGGGAAAGCTGTAAGGGAATATTACTCCAGCTCTGCTTCAGAACAGGGTGTTGGCCACATGGATGTATCAATCCTAGGAAAGTGCTAAATCTGGGCTGCTTTGGGATACCCAGTCACATTCAAATATAAAATAACCTCCCAATATAGACGGACAATTACGTAATGGCGATTTGCAAGCCAATCCAGATGGGAATCCCTGGCAAAGGATCAAAAGTGGTGGGAACGTGATGGCAATTGTTTGATATCGGGGCACCGCATTTTTCTAATTTGTCATCCTATTTCCCATCTACTGTCCTTATAGACTACTTGCCAATTGATTGCAAACCACTCTCCCATCGTGATGTCTCCCAATTCTTGACAATGCTTACCACGCATCCCTGAATGTACAGACAGTATCATTCCTCTGTATCTTTTTCAGCCCCCCCCTTCACCCGTTTTTTATGATGCACAATATCACAGTGTCAGCCTTTTGAGGCAACCCTGCAAGGATTATTGAAACTGCATTGTAGCCCATAATAACAGAATCTTAAAAGTCTGCCAGTTTTCCTTCATCCTTTCTTATGGCATGCAGATTCGAGGCAGGATTATTTTACTTATGCTTCCTTCTTTCCCAAGGCTGAGATGCCACATGCTGCCTCTTTTACTGTTTTAAGGTTTTTGCACTTGTTTGCTATCTCCACTTTTCTCTATGCATACATAGCATATCCCTTCAGCAGTGCCTCAGAGTCAACTGAGGCTTTCTTTCTGGTAAACGAGTTTTCAGAATAGCAGACACCCATCTCCAGGTAGTACAAAGTACAAGGATGCAGAATAGACTTCATTCTCACCTATTTTTTGTTTGCTCGTATCGTTCCACCCTTCCTTCAGAGAATTCTCGACAACATCCATAGGTATCTTTCCCTGTCTACCGTATCTTTATAATAGGAGATGTAGAGGAGGCCAATAGCTAAGAACAAATGTGCTAATTTGTATTTGAGCCCAGACCTCCAAAAATCAAGTGCAGTAACAATTCTTTCACATTCAGGTCTGTTCCTTTCATTCTGCTTACTCTGAATTTTATGCAATGCACTCCTGTTTCGGAAAGAACTCCCACTGAGCCTCAAATGGATTGAATCCCAAGCAAGAGTGATGAGAGATTTAATAAGATCTTCAGCTTGCTTCCCCGACATGTGGAACAGAAAAATAAAAGCAACGCACTACGAATAATTCTAGAGTTTTGAAGGAAAGAAACTGCCTCTTCCAACTTAAAGATGTTTTCAGTTGACCAAACAGGACAGCTTCCCAGTGGTCACCTAATATATTAAACCATACTTTGAATAAACACATGTATTGAATAAACCACAATTGGTCGTTTTTAACTTTTTTAAGCAATAAAGCATGGTTTACCAAATATAATTTTTCAGTTTACATGACACATTAAATGAAATTCAAACCAACCTGTTTATTTTTGCTAAGACTACTAGATTAGGGTTGCAAAACTCTGGATGACCCCTAGATGGCAGCAAAGAGTTAGCACTTTTTGTATCTCTTTGCTTCCATCTAGGGGTGATCTGGGATTCTGCAGCCCAGATGGGGTAGCCTTGGGCTTAAAGAGATGCACAAGCCCAATTTACAACATACTTTCCCAAATATTAATAATATTCTTAAAGTGCCACATTGGCAAATGAAAGAAAAGCGGTATTTTAAAGCGTAGTCATCAGGAAATCAGGCAGTTGTTGAAAGAATGGCTTGGCTTTAGGATGATGGGCAAGGGAGGATAAAATAACAGTAAAGCTAATGTTTTTTGCTGGCTTCGGGCCAGATGCCAACCTTTCCCTCCCTCCCTTGTTGACTGAACATCCAACTGCAATTCATAAGCAGCTCTGCCCTCAGAACATGCCGTGCCGCTTCTCTGCACCAGCAGATGGGTGAGTGCATTGAAAACACAAGTGCCCAGTCCTCCCAGCACTAACACGGGATGATGACATACCAACACTCCCCAGGAAGAAATGAGAAGCGGTTGGAACTGCCTGCTTCTATCCATAGCTGCTACACTTTCAGCAGCAATACTAGTGTGAATGACAAAAGAAAAGCTGGATTGGCAGGAGCTGAAAGCACACCTGAAAATCTGTACTTTCCAGAAGGACCACAGGTTCTGAGAGAAAAAGCTTCTATACTGTGTGTCTTGGCTCCAACCTCCCTCGTTCCTAGAAGTGTAACCAAGGTGGCTGTTATCACCCCATAACCTCTAGCAAGAATCCACAGCAAGAGCCTTTCAAAATTTCCAGAGAGAAGAAACTCACTCAACTCTTTGCAGCATAATCAAGACAGGCATTGTGACTCTCCAAAGATTAGCACATCCATTATTCTCAACCTTGGCAACTTGAAGATGGGCGATTTCAATTCCCAGAATTCTGGGAGTTGGCTGGGGAATTCTGGGAGTTGAAGTCCACCCATCTTCAAACTGCCAAACTGCTGAGAACATTGTTAAACTAATGGCAAGGCTATGTATTTACGCATATGAATATAGGCCAAGGGCCAAGTATTTCTTCCTATTATTTTCTATTCTCCAAAGGAAACTTAACATGCAACTCCCATCTTACTTGAGCATTTGTTTTTGTTACATTTTTATCTCCCCTCCAGGCATGCTCTCAAGGCAGCTGCTTAATCACTGATGTGATTAAGTGTAAAAGTGATTAGGCGTATAATTTTTTTCTCCTAGCTTCCCCTGCTTTGAACATGATCCTGCTAAGCTCTGCATCTCCACCTCCTCAAGCAGTGAAATTATTGTGTTTTATTTTAGAAAAAGACAGACAGAATAGATTATCTTCAGTTGTGTTTTATTCAAACCCTGTATCCCGCTGAGTGGGTGAGGTGAAAATAGGGCATATCCACCCCATTTTACCTCCTCGGTCTGTGCAACTCAAGTGTTAAGATCCAGAGATACTTCTTGTTATATAGAAAAACAAGCTGAATTTAAAAAGAACAGAGAAGTCCACGTTCCCCCTCCCCACGATAACCTGTGGGATATGCCACTGCAAGGGCCTCCTGATCTGAGCACCCCTTCCTGGGTTTCAGGCTGAGGTCTTGATTAGCCACACTCCTAACCAAGAGGGTGCCTCACATCCAGCTCCTAAGGCTTTTGGTATCCATCTCTGATCAGGCCACACCCAGAGTCCAAATCTTTGGTATCTGCCTCCACTTTCCCAGGGGCCTTAAGAGCCAGTTGAGCAGAGCTTGTTGTAGGCCAAGTTCCCCAAGACAAGCAGCAACATCTCAGACGTGCTGCTCAGGGCCACAATAAAGGGAGCCTGGGAAGCAAAGTCAGCTTGGGCCCTTTGGAAGGAGAGTTGCAGCACGGCCAAGGCCAACAGGCTATTCTGCACCCCGACCTCAATACTGACCGTCCGACGTTGTGCCCCTGGCAGCCCTAAGCACCAAGCCAGTAGGTAGCCCAGCAGCAGGCCAAAGATGGGCACAGTAACACCAGCCAGGATGATGGGGGGCCGCACGCTGATTAGGATAAAAGCTCCCATATGGTAAGCCATGAAGAGGCCTCCGACGATGAGGGTAAAGCTGAAAGGTTTGATGAGGAGGAGGAGGAAGCGGGAGACACGGGGCAGCTTGCACTTGACCAACATGCCGGTAGAGATGGGCACTGCGATGAAGAGGAGAGTGATGAAGATCTTCAGGAAGGGCACATGCAGAGTCTCATGTGCCCCCAAAAGCCATCCGTAGAAGCTAGAGGAGAGGGGCATGAGCCCAGTGGCTGCTACTGTGGATAGGAGGGTCATGGAGATGGCCACCGTGACATCTCCACCCAGCAGAAGGCTGTAGAGATAGCCACCTCCACCACCGGGGGAGGAGCAAGAAATGACTAGCCCCAGAGCCAGTGCCTTAGGCAAAGAGAAGGCCAAGGACATGAGGTAGCCATAAAGGGGCATGACGACAAATTGGCCTAGGATGCCCAGCATGATAGGATGAGGCTGGTGAACCAGGCTTCGGAGACCGTCCACCTCCACCTTGCAGCCAAATGCACATTTATTGAGGAAGATAAGAGGCAGGAGGGCAAAGAGGATTGGGTTCTCTGAGAAGTGGCCTAGGCTCATCCGTATAGCTGGCTCCAGGTCAGAAGTGTCAACCCGAATCCGGAAATCAGCTCGTTCCTCAATGAGGCGATTCTGTTCCAACAATCTCAGTTGCAATGGGGCCAGACCAGCCAAGCCAGACTGGAATCTGACTGTAAAGCCTCCTCCCCAGGAGGCACTGACATTCTCTATGACTACCACGGTAGGCTCCAGTGAAGATACACTCAGCCAGG
>NW_015386655.1:7504-9328 GCF_001527695.2 Protobothrops mucrosquamatus | reverse complement strand
TCCAGGTCAGAAGTGTCAACCCGAATCCGGAAATCAGCTCGTTCCTCAATGAGGCGATTCTGTTCCAACAATCTCAGTTGCAATGGGGCCAGACCAGCCAAGCCAGACTGGAATCTGACTGTAAAGCCTCCTCCCCAGGAGGCACTGACATTCTCTATGACTACCACGGTAGGCTCCAGTGAAGATACACTCAGCCAGGTATCTGATCCCGGATATTGGCACTTCACCAACAAAACACCCTGGCTATGCTCGGGGAAATTGAATTCCAAAACTGTTCCATCTCCAACATTCAGAAAAGGGGCACTGACTGTTGCTCCCTGGGTCCAGCCAGTTACGAAAAGTTTGAGGAAGAGGAGGAAGAGAATGTGTGTCCCAGACATGGTGGAGAAGGCTGACAAAGGTATGCTGTGGGCTCATTCCATTAGGGCTCTCCTTGCTCCAGCATCATGGGCATTTTGTTCATTCAGCAGGGGTCATGCTCTTGACCTCAGATCCATAGGCACCTCTGATGCATTTCTAGGAAGACCTTCCACCTAAACAGAGAAGGGGGATGAGAAGTGAGGACGATGAGGCACAGTCACACAATAATTTATGCAGTGAAGGCAGAGGGCTAGTGAAGTAAAGGCTAAATCACTTCATCCAGGCAGGACATTCTGGATCTGCAGCTGGGGCTGACATAATACAAACTGCATTTCTCACCTCTGAATGTTTTATTAGTTTATCAAAATATAAAATACAGAAGTACAAAGAAAAATGAAAAGAAGGGGAAAATATGGGAGGAAAGGGGGAAGAAAGGAGAGAAGCAACTTAGAACTAAGGAGAAACTTCCTGACAGTTAGAACAATTAACCAATGGAACAACCTGCCTCCAGAAGCGGTGAATGCTCCAACACTGGAAGTTTTTAAGAAGAGACTGGACAGCCATTTGTCTGAAATGGTGTAGGGTTCCTGCCTGAGCAGGGGTTGGACTCGATGACCTCCAAGGTCCCTTCCAACTTTATTATTATTATTATTATTAAAGGGGAAAAGAAAAGCATTGATTCCTGACTCCTTTTGGTCCACTAGAATAAAGTGGACAGCCATTTGTCCGAAATGGTATAAGGTTACCTGCCTGAGCAGGGGGTTGGACTTGATGACCTCCAAGGTCCCTTCCAACTTTATTATTATTATTATTATTATTATTATTATTATTATTATTATTATTATTATTATTATTAAGTAACATAAAACCTCAACTTTTTATTTTATATAATAATATATACTAGCCATTTCTATAACAAACCTATCTAATCAGCAAAACCCAAAATCAGAGTTTCACAAATTGAGTTTCTGTTAGAAAGTCACTGTCCCGATGCTCACAATTCCCAACTTTACCCAAAGTTATGTGGAAAGTATTTCCAAATTTGCAGGGACAAGAAGTGGGAATGTCTCTGAGCTGGGGACAGGAATCCCCAACGGAGGACCTTGGCATGTCTTAAAGCCTTGAATCAGAAAGAACAAGTCCAATAACTAGAACGACGATAGCTGCAGTTGTAAAAATGAGAAAATTATGCCAACTGATCCAAATCTCCGCCAGGCCCCGTCATTCACAGTCTAAAGCTCCACTAAATGTGTTAGCACAAAATTCTGCTGTAGGGAATGTAGTGAGAGCTGAAGCTATTAAATGCCCTACAGTTATACGAGTCTCAATCTGCAAATAATACGACGACAAAATGTTATTTTGCCAGAGGCGAGATAAATCCTTGGCAGAGTCTTGCCTCTGGTGTTCTCCTAAATACCTTGAGCAGATGTCAGAGTAATTTCAAAGCCAACCCTGCTTTTCCTG
>NW_015386655.1:0-5776 GCF_001527695.2 Protobothrops mucrosquamatus | reverse complement strand
TCGCTCACCGGCACCAACCTAAACTCAACCGCTTGATTTGTTTGCTTTCGTCCGCTCCTTCCTTCCATGCCCGGCCCCGCCCACCGGGTGGTGCGCCACAGTCATAACCACGCCCACACAAGAATGCGAATTCATGGTAAGAGCCACCCCCCATGACTTTAGGGCATCCTGGGAATTGTAGTTTTTTTTTTAAAAAAAAAGCAAAAATACATCTGCTTCGCTTTAGTTGGAAGAATGTTAGTCGCTTGCCTCGTAACAGATGAGGTTAGAAAAAAACGCATTTCATATCTCTGAGCAGGCAATATTATTCTCGGAGTGTATCTTGTGAAATACTGTACCATGAGGGAATAATAGCGACCTGATTGGAGAGAGCAGATAGCCAGTTCTGCCTGAAATAGAAATTAATGGTACATCTTGCTCCAGGAAGCATTAAATAAAGTGGTTAGTTGATTGGCTAGATCAGAAATGTACTGTCACCCGATTGGAAGAAACAGGAACACTCTTCTATATCCCAAAAGGATTAGGCGATGATGAGGGGAAAAAATACAGCGATCATCCTGCTATTTTATTGGAGCATTGAGGGCCTTTTTATCCTCAGATTGACTGATCTGGGTATTACTGTATTTTGTTATGCTAGGATTATGAATTCCATTCATACCCATTAAAAGGATTGATTTGGGACTTTTTAGACTGGAATTAGAACTCAGGAAAGAATAGTTAGGGATAATACAACATTTTCCTATTCCTCAATTTAGGGGCAAGAGCTATATATGGCAATGGGAACAAGTGTGTATGGGAGTGGGCAGAAAATAGAAAATTGGGGAAATGAGAGAAAGGTTTCAAATGGTAGACAATGGTCCAGTGTCCCTTAGGAAGAACAAACCATAGACATTGCCAAGAAAAGAAGCCAAAATCATGAAAGACAAAATCTCAGAATAGTTAAAAGAGTTCCTGGGAACTATTAGAAAACAGGAGCAATAACTCAGGAAGGGTAGGGGGGGAACACTAATGAACATATACTGATTTAAAGAAGAAGGAAGAAGAGGATACAAATACTGTAGAGCAGAGATATAGAGATGCCAAAAACCTCTAGTACTAAAATTTGAAGTTATATCAGCATTCCAGTCCTTATCAAGTTGGAAAGCTACAGGAACCCCACCCTTTCCACCAAAGGGAATACAACAACCCCATTGGTTGAAGCATGCTCTTCAGATGCCAGCATGGTTCCCTGCAGTGCCTTGACCTAGCCAGCTTTCTCATGCTCTGAATAATTTATTTTGCACGAGGAAAGGATAGCAGATGATGATGGAGTGGATTATTTTGACAAGCATTAAAATAAGATTGGCCCTAGTTCAAAGACGGAGAAGTTTCTGAGAGGAGAGTAGCATCTAGTCTTTGAATGGTATGTCAAGGGCAATGCTCTGAAAAAGAAGATAGGACCAGTATTTTAAAAAATCCCAACCACTAAAAGTCATTCTGAATTACACTGAAAACAAACAATTCCAAACGTTTAAGCAATGTAATGTGATATTTTGGTATTAAATTTCAAGAGTAATCATGGAAAGAGCAGTTTCTATTAAAGAGACCGGGCACACTTTACTCACTCCTGTGTCAAGTAAAAAAATATAAGAAATAAATTTTCTGGTAATTCAAGAAATCTTCTTTAATTTTCTTATCTTTTCGAAGCCCAGTCCTATCACTACCACTGTCACCAAAAACCTTACAATAATCTGCATATATTTGGTGGAAGAGTAGCTGAGTGAAAGACAGGCAAAAAGGCATTTTAAATTATTTAGATCTCTTCCCTATTTAATTTAGAGTGGCACTTTCTCCACTTCCACTCTTTCTTTAATAAGCAATTTGATTTAATCTCCAGATAGCTCCTAATAAACTTGACTGAAGCATATTAACAAGTTGCAAGCTACAAAATTTTATAGTCTTGCTCTATATGCTATGCTATCCTGTGCTGTGCTATACATGGCAACAGTTCATAATTCATATTTTTGATAGCATGCTTGGATTGGTTACATATTTTGAAGATGGAGGGAGCCATAAAAAATCAATATCTAAGGCCCAGACCAATTTCCTGCTTGAAATCATCTTTCATCACCTTTTAATTTGTCCTGGAAAATACCAACTGCCAGTGACAATATTTTTGGAAGATACTACAAAACAGCAGCTGGTAGGTGTATTTGAACTTCAGATCCTCTTGTCAGCAATTCTCATTGAGATGTCCAGAAACTGCAGTCCTTGTACATCTGGATTGCACTGGATCAAGAAAGGCTGGATTATTCTTGCATGTTGTCTATGATTGTGTGTGTGTGTGGGGGGGGTGATCCTTGCCATCAGCTCCTTGCCACTGACAAGCCATTATTACCCTGGGGATCTCTAACCATTCCTTACTCCAAGGTGGGTGAATCTGTTTGATCAGCCTAGCCCAGGTAGATGGACCCTGTTGGGTGTAAGAGGAACTTGGAGTTGTCCCCGATGCATAGTTTGATTTAGGCCCTGGTGACCAAGTGGAATGAAGAAGTGACCGTGCCCTTGAATCAAATTACATCTTTGTAAACACTTGCTGCCCATTGATTCCAGAGAGTTTTATGGTTTTCTCATTTCATTTTTTCATTTTCATTTTATTAAATTTATACCCCGCCCTTCTCCCGTAGGACTCAGGGCGGCTTACAGCCAGTTAAAAACAATTTAATACAATACAGTAGAAATTTTAAAAAATCATTAAAAATAAATATATAATCGGCCGCTACTACTAAAATTTGGCTAAAACCAATTTAAAATACCCCTAGGCCAGTCCTGCCCGCTGNTCGCTCACCGGCACCAACCTAAACTCAACCGCTTGATTTGTTTGCTTTCGTCCGCTCCTTCCTTCCATGCCCGGCCCCGCCCACCGGGTGGTGCGCCACAGTCATAACCACGCCCACACAAGAATGCGAATTCATGGTAAGAGCCACCCCCCATGACTTTAGGGCATCCTGGGAATTGTAGTTTTTTTTTTAAAAAAAAGCAAAAATACATCTGCTTCGCTTTAGTTGGAAGAATGTTAGTCGCTTGCCTCGTAACAGATGAGGTTAGAAAAAAACGCATTTCATATCTCTGAGCAGGCAGTATTATTCTCGGAGTGTATCTTGTGAAATACTGTACCATGAGGGAATAATAGCGACCTGATTGGAGAGAGCAGATAGCCAGTTCTGCCTGAAATAGAAATTAATGGTACATCTTGCTCCAGGAAGCATTAAATAAAGTGGTTAGTTGATTGGCTAGATCAGAAATGTACTGTCACCCGATTGGAAGAAACAGGAACACTCTTCTATATCCCAAAAGGATTAGGCGATGATGAGGGGAAAAAATACAGCGATCATCCTGCTATTTTATTGGAGCATTGAGGGCCTTTTTATCCTCAGATTGACTGATCTGGGTATTACTGTATTTTGTTATGCTAGGATTATGAATTCCATTCATACCCATTAAAAGGATTGATTTGGGACTTTTTAGACTGGAATTAGAACTCAGGAAAGAATAGTTAGGGATACAACATTTTCCTATTCCTCAATTTAGGGGCAAGAGCTATATATGGCAATGGGAACAAGTGTGTATGGGAGTGGGCAGAAAATAGAAAATTGGGGAAATGAGAGAAAGGTTTCAAATGGTAGACAATGGTCCAGTGTCCCTTAGGAAGAACAAACCATAGACATTGCCAAGAAAAGAAGCCAAAATCATGAAAGACAAAATCTCAGAATAGTTAAAAGAGTTCCTGGGAACTATTAGAAAACAGGAGCAATAACTCAGGAAGGGTAGGGGGGGGAACACTAATGAACATATACTGATTTAAAGAAGAAGGAAGAAGAGGATACAAATACTGTAGAGCAGAGATATAGAGATGCCAAAAACCTCTAGTACTAAAATTTGAAGTTATATCAGCATTCCAGTCCTTATCAAGTTGGAAAGCTACAGGAACCCCACCCTTTCCACCAAAGGGAATACAACAACCCCATTGGTTGAAGCATGCTCTTCAGATGCCAGCATGGTTCCCTGCAGTGCCAGCTTTCTCATGCTCTGAATAATTTATTTTGCACGAGGAAAGGATAGCAGATGATGATGGAGTGGATTATTTTGACAAGCATTAAAATAAGATTGGCCCTAGTTCAAAGACGGAGAAGTTTCTGAGAGGAGAGTAGCATCTAGTCTTTGAATGGTATGTCAAGGGCAATGCTCTGAAAAAGAAGATAGGACCAGTATTTTAAAAAATCCCAACTACTAAAAATCATTCTGAATTACACTGAAAACAAACAATTCCAAACGTTTAAGCAATGTAATGTGATATTTTGGTATTAAATTTCAAGAGTAATCATGGAAAGAGCAGTTTCTATTAAAGAGACCGGGCACACTTTACTCACTCCTGTGTCAAGTAAAAAAATATAAGAAATAAATTTTCTGGTAATTCAAGAAATCTTCTTTAATTTTCTTATCTTTTCGAAATCCAGCCCTATCACTACCACTGTCACCAAAAACCTTACAATAATCTGCATATATTTGGTGGAAGAGTAGCTGAGTGAAAGACAGGGAAAAGGGCATTTTAAATTAGTTAGATCTCTTTCCTATTTAATTTAGAGTGGCACTTTCTCCACTTCCACTGTTTCTTTAATAACCAATTTGATTTAATCTCCAGATAGCTCCTAATAAACTTGACTGAAACATATTAACAAAGTTGCAAGCTACAAAATTTTATAGTCTTGCTCTATATGCTATGCTATCCTGTGCTGTGCTGTACTATACATGCCAACAGTTCATAATTCATGTTTTTGATAGCATGCTTGGATTGGTTACATATTTTGAAGAGGGGGAGCCATAAAAAATCAATATCTAAGGCCCAGACAAATTTCCTGCTTGAAATCATCTTTCATCACCTTTTAATTTGTCCTGGAAAATACCAACTGCCAGTGACAATATTTTTGGAAGATACTACAAAACAGCAGCTGGTAGGTGTATTTGAACTTCAGATCCTCTTGTCAGCAATTCTCATTGAGATGTCAAGAAACTGCAGTCCTTGTACATCTGGATTGCACTGGATCAAGAAAGGCTGGATTACTCTTGCATGTTGTCTATGATTGTGTGTGTGTGTGGGGGTGATCCTTGCCATCAGCTCCTGGCCATTGACAAGCCATTATTACCCTGGGGATCTCTAACCATTCCTTACTGCAAGGTGGGTGAATCTGTTTGATCAGCCTAGCCCAGGTAGATGGACCCTGTTGGGTGTAAGAGGAACTTGGAGTTGTTCCCGATGCATAGTTTGATTTAGGCCCTGGTGACCAAGTGGAATGAATCACTTGGTCACCAGGCCGTGCCCTTGAATCAAATTACATCTTTGTAAACACTTGCTGCCCATTGATTCCAGAGAGTTTTATGGTTTTCTAGGGAACTTCAGGAGATGAAGGAGCAGAAAAGAACCCCACTGTGCTGCTATCAGAATAATCTGATTGAGCAGGGGTATAATAATCTGATTGAGCCTTCCTTTAGGATTACCGTATGGCAGTACGAGTGGCAAAACATGGCCATTTTTTTTTCCTGTCAGCTACTTTGTTTAGAGTACTCCAGTCTCCCCTGGGGACGGAGGAGGTTGGAGGAATAGCTACGGAGCAATGTCAAGACTAAACATGTCAGATAAAATTACTCTGATTCACCATGGGGATTGTTTATGCAGAAACTGACTATGCACAGTCAAGTGCCTTTTTATCTGGAAAGAGATTAGAAAGTAGACAAAATT